>NW_015150640.1:845972-848573 GCF_000732505.1 Cyprinodon variegatus | reverse complement strand
ATGCAGACAGTAGCATTTTGCATCAACTGACCGTTACACCATTGCAGTAATAAATTCTACTAAAGATAAGATTTTCTTTTTTTCATTAAATTATATCACATTGCTACTTTTGATAAAGTCTCAACTATAATATCTATTTTTTTTAAACCAGATGGATCTATAGTCCTCCCAATTTCTTAACCTGGAAATTATTCAGATTGATAACAACATCCTCTTGAAAGGAAAACTCTGATAGAATAAACTTGAACTCTTTTTGTTGTAAGCCAACCAAAGAACGGTTTAGAGAGCTAAACATAACAAGGAGCAATAGACCTCAGGCACACTTCTTGCTAAAGTACATCCACTTCCTCACATGTATGATAAATAAAGCCACGTGTTACTTCACTGGGTATTATCTGATAGACTGTAAAATGATCAAATGTCTAATCTTAGTGTTGCTGTAGGAATAACCCGGCAACAGATGTTTTGCTCCATTTATCGAACCCAGTTCCTGTGTCTTTCTCTCTATCTAGTTTGGTCATTATCTTCCCTTTCTTTTCTTCAGCCTAAGGTAATTTTCTGAACACAATGAACATTTCCTGCTTTAACTATTGTGACATTTGAGGGAGATGAAATAAAACATTAGACCTAATACCTTATAGGATTATAGGATAGGATCAGAAAACTGTCTATAGTTTATGGAGAACTATAAATGTCTACTACGTCTAACAAAGTATTTATTTAAAGTATTTTCATGAATGATAAAGATTATACCCAACATATCAGAAGGAAAAAGTTAATAGGCATTTAACTTAAAAAAGAATCCTAATTTTATGTTCTTGTGTGCTAAATTTATAACATTTTAAAGACTTTCAGTATTCTCTATGTGCCTCTGTTTTCAACTTTGATCAGGCAGACTAGAGCCCCCTGTGGTGGGGACACAGCTGCTCTGACTGAGGGGGAGAGGTTGGGAAATAATTATCTTCCTTACAAAGAGATCTTGAACATCAGAGATGTGGAATCTGCTTAGTTTTCATGTAGAGATGAAAATATGACATACTATTTAAAGTCTCAGAGCAATGCAAATAAAATATTTCTATGGTGAATACAGGATAGCTGTCTGTGATTCATCGGTGTGTAATGTCACACTGAGGGCAGGAAACACGAAAAGGAAGAAGCACAGCTTTGAATGAGCTGGTCGAGAGGTGAAGGCCTTACAAGTGTGTAATTTAGACTCCTGTGGACCTACAGCATGTTACATCTACTGCCTCCCTTTACGTTGAGAGCTGAAGAGTAAGGTTGAAAGGAAATTCCATTTTCTATAATTTTTTCACCTTCCAGCGAATTCTGATATGAGGAAAAGATCCTTTCAGAAACCTTGAAAAAAACTTGAATATTCACTGACATAATCCTGTACTTTTTAACACCTAATGCTAAAAGACAAAATATATGTTTATAAAAGGTAAAGTAACACCTTTTCTGATGATTGATGTTTATCAGGACCCGAATGTTTGTAGAGGACCCCAATGCAGAGACAAAATCTGAGGTAGTTTCTAGCAGATTTAATAAGGACTGGTGGTAACAGAAATATAAATCCAGAAATAACTAATTAAGGAACACAGTAACCAGAACAAAGGTTAACACATATGTTAGGGAGGGAATGAAGGAATGAAGAGAATCCAGCAACTGCAGATGAGGAGTATATATGCCTAACAGAACAAAGAAAGGAGCAATTATCTGATTGGGAGCAGACGTGGATAGGAGGATCTACAGCCCAATCCAAGTTGATCTTTATTAAACCTTAAAAAGGATGGTTTTAATTTAATAAAAGGAAATTGAACCAATAATTCCAGAATTACGTTCTAGAAGAAAAGTATATCCCGGACAGTATGGAACCTTTTCAAGATTGGGGCAGTAAACTCATAAATATTCATTCACTAAATTCATGCAGTAAATACTACTGTGCAAACAATACAGATACAAAGCAGGTGGCGCACTGAAGGTGGCTCTCTGACTCGTATCCTAAAAGCTGATTTTTGTCACCCCTTGAGCACTTTAGAGTTTGATTAAACAGCTCAAGGAGCTTCGCAAATAATCACAAAACCCTGATTACTGAGCTTTGCTGACAGATGCCTCCTTGTTTCATTTTAGAAGTGTCTATGCCTCCCATCTTCTCTGCACCGAGTGCAGCAGAACATTGTTAACGGCTCATGACCAGCTGAATCTCAGCTGTGTGGGGATTTCACATGTGGTTTTTCCTCTGCTCTTTAAGATTCTTTCTACAGCCCCCTGTAGTATGGAGAGACCTGAAGTTTCCATAGCTACATGCCCTCGTGTGAAAAACCATGTACATCTAGTGATTTAGTGGCACCTTCTGCAGAAAAAACATCTTTGCCGTGACCTTGTTATTTATACTTACTATCTTCAATAGACTTTTAGATATTTGCAGAGGAATTTTACTCAGCTATTCATTCAGAGATTTCTTTGGGTATTTCAAGATTATGCATGATTTCTGTACAGTTCCCTAGGGACCACATAGTTGCGACTTCGGTCAGTTGTCCAGGTAAACACCAAGATATTTTTACTTCTCCACCACCTTCAGTCTGTGTGGTCTGTGTTTTT
>NW_015150640.1:808750-844623 GCF_000732505.1 Cyprinodon variegatus | reverse complement strand
CCTGTTAAACTTTTTCCCTTGTCTCTCTGGACTGGTTTATCTGCATGTGGGTCTTGATAAAATCATGACATGATCAACAGCTATTTGTCTGATATGCCGTCACTTTGCCACAAAGCATGATAACTACGCTAGCAAGCAGTCAATATAAGAATAGGCAGCTATTGCTCAGAGGTTGGCAGCTAATTTACAGACTCAGCAGAATGTTTTTCACAGACAAAACTGTGATTCAAGAGTCAAGTATCCAGGCACGCTTTTTTGTTGGCATTCAAGGTCAGCAAGCCTTGCTCTGAAGGTGAGTTTTTGAAAGAATGCATGGTAGAGACAGCTGATCTGGTGAATGAAAAACAAAGGCAAGTTTGAAAAAAATCAGCTTATCACTCAGGACAGTGAGTCGCCGTGTGGAACTGATTGCCGAAGATACAGTCTGTAAGTTAAACTAAGGTGGAGTCATTTTAATTTATAATCACTAGCACTGGATGAAAGCAATGATACGAAATACGCTGCTCAGCTCCTAATTTTTATCAGAGGGATAAATGACAGTTTTGAGATAACGGAGGAGCTTTTGAGCATTTAATCACTGAAGGGGAAAATGCAACGAGAGGACTTTTATGAACAACTGTCTGCTGTCATCGAGAGAACGAAGCTGCCATGGTGTAAACTTGCCAGTGTTAGTGGATCCTCAAATTCAACTGGAGAAAACATCGGGTTACTGAAAAGAATCCAAGATAAATTGAAAGAAGTAAACCCTGACCAGGATGTTTTTTTTTCACAGCAAAATTCTCTGTGTAAATCTGTATTGCAGCTTAATCATATTGTGCATCCAGTTGTAAAACTTGTTAATTTCATATGAGCAAGGGGACTTAATTGCCATCAGTTTATTACGTTCCTAGAGAAAACCGTTGCAGATAACCAGGACTTACTTTACCACTCTCGTGTCAGCGGGTTAGGTTTGGGGAGAGAGTGTCAACGAGTGTGGGAGCTCAAAGAGGAGATTTGTTTGTTTTTGGAATTAATGGGGAAATCCAACAAAATCCTGAGCTGAGTGATGAGGACTGGCTTTGTGACATTGCGTTTGCTGTGGACATATTGTCACACAGGAATGAGCTGAACATTAAGCTGCAGGGGAAAGGTCAGTTTGTGCACATTATGTTCACAAATATGAGAGCCTTCAAATCCAAGCAGATTTTATTCTTCAGGCAAATGTCAAACAAATCTTTAACTCAATTTCACACAAAGGCCATGCAGAGGGCCACTTGAAACGTGAAAGAAATACTGCAAATCCCTGCACAACATGCACAGAGAATTCTACTGTTGGTTCACTGATTTTGTCACTTCAGCTGGTGTCCTGTCCCCTGTTACAACGAAACAGCACCACATGAGCAGCAATTGGAGATGATTGATCGTCAGTCTGACTCTGTCTCAAAAGAGAAGATCAAATCTCTTTAACTGAATTACCTTTACGCTTCCCTTAACAAAGCCACATTTACAAACCTCGGGAGGACGACACAGAAGATTCAGCCATTGTTTGACTCGACCTGTGTGAGCAGAATTTTAGCATCATGAACATCAACAAAGATCGTCACAGATCCTGAATTAACTGACCAACACCTCAGATCTATTCTGAGAATTGCCACAACGAAACTAACTCCAGACTTTGATGCACTGGCAAAAAAGGGAAAACAACATATCACATATCTCACTGATTGTGACTTTCTCTAACGTGTTCTGAAAAAATTGCCACTTGCTCATTTATGCAAAGCAGCGGCACAGTAGCTTAATTAACATGCCGCTCATCGCTCCCAATTTAAAGACCCTTTTCTTTCATTTGATATTAATATGTTCTAAATGTTGAAAGTGACTCTATTTATCTTTTTCCACTAAATGTTGATTTCTTTAAATTTGCATCTTCAACTGTGTCTGTTTTTCATACATTTCAGCTATTCAAATTACCTCTGTCAAATTTTAAAACCCATTCTGACCCATAAGTCAAAAGGTTTGCTCACCCCCTGGACTAATGTGTGAATTTGGTTTATCTCAGGGTTAAGCATAGTTATACATTGGTAGAGATTAAGGGTATTGCAAATGTGGGAAACTTTTTACTTTTTATCATTACAGTGAAGAAACAATATAAGAAGCACCTTCTTCGAACAAATCACTCACACAGAGACACACCAACACACGCCAGAATGAGAACACAGCGCACTTTATGGTGCCAGTTAAGGAAAACATGACAAAAACCTGCAAACGCAGTGGTTAAGGCTCGGGATTTAAATAGAGACAAAGAAAAAAAAAAAAGAAAAAAATTCAGCGACTTCTTTTCAGACATGAAGCACCAGTGCCTTTCATCTGTTTTCGATCCGTCCTGAGTCTACTGCCAAGTGTGCTCCTGGTGGTTTTACTGAACATCACCCCCAGGAAGGCACAGAGGATGGGAGAGCCACGTGTCCACCTGATGCCATAGCTTGCAGGTGGGGAACATGACATCCCAGGTCAGGACGGTGTCCAGGATGATGGCGACCCGGTAGGGCAGCCAGCAGCCAAAGAAGCAGACGATTCAATGGTCCTCGCAGACTTCTCGTTCGTGTCTGGCTCCTGGATCCCTCCCGTGCAGAGGAGAGTCTGGAAACGACAATGCAGTAGCTTGCGAGGTCCACCAACCCAGGCACTGCAAAGCTCGGAAGGATGCTCTGCGAGCGGAAGACCGTCATCCACCAGTTTGTGGTTTCTGCCAGGTAGATGTGCCGACTGCCGACACGCAGACTGGGAAGTGGAGCCCTACGCAAAGAGGCCCACAGAGGTGTCCAAGACATGGGAGAATGGCAGGTGAGGTGCAGCAAGCATGGCCACAGGCAGCCATGCTCCGACAGACAGCTCTGTTAAGGAGCTGCGTTTCTGTCTGCGACTCAAGAACACCACCAGGTATCCGTCCACTCTGACAAAGGCAAGGATCAGGAAGCTTCTGTGCATGCCTACCATGTGGATTACATGCACCAACACGCACAGGAAGCCTCTGAAGCCCCAGGTGCCTAACGCTCTTGCGACAGGCCCCCTTCCTCCTGTTGGAGGCGAACCACCACGCAGTTGCTGTCAAATATTGAGAGATATTGTCCTGTACTGTGCATTGAGGAAGATCCTTTTAAATTTGGTGGCAAGCACTCTGTGACAAGTCTCCGGGCTTTCAAGTTTAAGTACAGAGTGCGGTCCACAAATGAGACATCCCCTTTGCAGTTGTGATTGTAAAAGACCTCCTAGAGAGAGAGACCATATAAAACAACAAAAAGAACTGAGTTTATGTAGGCCTTTCTGAAGAAAATGAAGATAAATTAAAATACAGCGAGAAAACAGTTCAGACTAGGCAAAAACCTTTTTTTATATACAAAAAACAAAACAGTCAGAGTCATTTCTTTCCTGTTTAGCCACGGCAGATGGCCTAAAGATTTCAGCTGAAAGAGCCTGTGAAGGTGGACGAAGAGGAGAGGACCAGGCCTGGGAGGATACCAAGGACAAGGGTTACTGCTGCAATGACAAAGAACAAGAGGGGAGGAGGAAAAGGGAGCGAAAGACTGACACGGGGAGACCAAGAACTCTTTGTTTGAGGAATGGTTTGGTGTGGTTTGCCTTTTTCCATTTTTCTTTTTTGTTTTACCTAACTTGTATCAATAAATATGATGCAGACCTTTATAGTATGCCGTTTTTTAAAGTTAGGCAGTCAAAAATTATTTGGAGCTACTAAATATTCATTTAACAAACTAAAAGATTTGATTTGAAGCAAAATATTTATTTAACAAACTTAATATTTAGTTTTGAGCTAAATTTTTATTAAAAAAAACTAGTATTTAATTTGCAAACTAAATATTAAGTTTGGAGCTAAACATGTATTTAACAAACTAAATATTTAGATCGGAGATAAGTATTGATTTTAAAAACTGAATATTTAATTTGCAAACTTAATATTAAATTTGCTAACTAAATATTTAGCTGCACACTAAGTATTTATTTAACAAAGTAAAATTTTTATTAATAAATGAATGGCATAGTGAAAAAAAATCTCTTGGGGAAAAAAATAAACCCCTTATTTTCTTTTATAACACGTTAAATAACTATAAATATTGCTCCTAATTTTTGACTACTCAACTTTACAGTCGGTACTCCATAGACCTTGCCCACCGAGCAAAAATTGGTAGTAAAGACATTATAAAGATGACATGATATACGTCCAAACAACGTGTACATTGGTTTAAAAGTGAAAGATGAAAAGTCGTAACTTTCAAAGACATTGCAAACTCAGTTTTCAATGCTGTTTCAACGTCTATTATTGGAATGTTATTGGACTGTTTTTGGTCAGACCGACCAAAAACATCTTAATTTTTAACAATGATTTTTGGACTAAATCAAGACTATGATGTCACGGACCAACCAGATCTAGCCTTATAAGCAACATCTAAATGAAGCCTGGTGTTTTGGGGTATCCTCAGCCTCTCTATTTGGTCGTTCAAGCGAATTTGTAGCCTTGCTGCTAGTGTTGTGGGGGAAGGGGCTGTTTTGGTTGTAATGCTTTATCCTGCCACTGGTTCTACATATAGGTGACACAGTCTGCCTGTTGTCTTCTGCAGTACAAAAAGGTAACGCAGCACAAAGTTCCACCGAAAAATTATCCTAAAAACTCACCAGGTGCTCTAAGAACAACATATTGTCACCTTATCATTCAAGTATACCCTCCTCTTAAGCAGATCAGTAGATCCACAGCTCACAAGAACAATATCCAACAGGGACAGCTCATCATGGAGTCCAGTAGAATGCAGGCCAGGATAGCTCTAGCGAACTTCAACACTGCTCACAATGGCACCTTCAGTGTAAATGCATGCATCCCATTACAACCATATGCACAAAGACCTGGAAAATAGTCACTTTAGTACTGACTAAGAATGGTAATTCAGTAGGGAGGGTCCAAAAATATGATTGGGTGCCAATTGAAATGGTGTGGCATGAAATTGGAGAGAGCCAGTGACCTGCTGCCAGCCTCCTTGACCCAAAGAAGAAAACCCACAGAGGAGGTTCCACATGGTCTCTTTATTTTGTTCCTTCATGTATGAAAAATAAAATGTGCATCAGCATTCAGCACTCCACCAAGACATTTCAGGCTCTCTCAGAAGCAACAACAGAAGAGAAAAAAGGGGAAAGATGTGCCCTCTTGTGGTGCTATATAATCACTTCCAGGAAGTAAGAAATACAATGACTGTTCAAAGCACCAGGAATCACATTTCAAACCAGTTCTACAGTAAACTATGTGCTCTGATTCTCAATCTAGAACAGTAACAGGGCTAATATGCACCGGAACACATGAGAATAAACACATTAAAGATAAGATACCTGGAAAAGGAATAAAAACATAGGAGACTTGACAACGCTGAAATTTTATTAAAACATTCTAAAAAATATATATAAAAATTATTGTTGAAAACAAAATGTAAAAAATAAAAAAAGGGAAACATTAAAACACATGATTGATATGGTAAGGTTTTTCAATCCCCCCTGAGCTGGGAACATGTTAAATAAAGTCCTATTTAGATGCAAGATCACATTTAAAAGTTCCTTTTTTTTTTACTATCTTTTTGTTCGTTATGTTTCATTATTCCATGTTATATCTGTTAAATTATTTCAAAGCATATTCACTTTATCTACCAACCACTTTTTCAGTCTTCTCATTTGGAATACCTTTGTCTTCATTGTCTCAATTTTTTTTTTTTTTGCATACCACAACATTTGTATTTTTTCTTGTTTCTATCTAGAATCAATTAATTTTAAACTTTTAACAACAAGTGTCCTGTGACAGACTGGTAACCTGTCCAGGGTGTACCCTGCCTCTTGCCCATAGACTGCCGGAGATAAGCACTGGCCCCACTGCAACCCTGACAAGGACTAAGTGGGAGAAAATGGAAAATGAATATCTCATATTTGATACAAGAGATTTAAAAAAAAATCTATAGCATCAGTGTGATATTTTTGTCCTTAAAAAACATACATTATGTGTCAAAGGTTCAGTGATAACTAGTTTCAGGACTTTTATGATTTTTTTTTTCATGATTTAGGTTTAAAAAAGTCAAAGCAGTTAGAACTGGAAAAGCAATCGGAGAGAGCAGACCTCCACCAAGCAGCAAACTTTGCCTCCTATTGTGACCTATAGTTGGATCATGACTTGGAGTTCAATGCTTAAGCTGTCACTGCTGCCACCCACTGGTTTAGGGGGAGACCTGCTCGTTCCATAAATCACTACGTATCTTATAGAGTTAAAGAATCCTTTTTTTTTTTAAATCCTGTATGCAGAATAAGGGTATGGATCATCACCAACACCTTGTATTGTTCCTTGGCATGAGGCATACTTCTGGTAAAAACAAGTAACCAACTGTGCAATCCAGTTAAATAAAGGAGATAGATGGTAATTCCCCGGGTCTGCATTTTATTATCCTTTTTTGCAAAGAGAGAACAAGACAATCAGCAGCCTAATAGCTCAATGTTCTGCCCTTCTTCTGGTTAAACAAAAGTTTCTTTCACTAACTTCTCCTGCAGAAAGGCTGTGATGGTTATTATAGCACAATTAATCAAAAACAATTGTGAACAGTTAGAGAAAACAGTAACCATTATAAATAAAACATGAGAAAAATTATGTTATGAGAGTGATTATTTTTATCCCAAACTCTCCCTTTTGAATGCTTTTATAAGTAAGTAACTAAATTTAAAATCAGCGCTCAAAAATCAATATACATAAAAGGGGATTAATAGGAGATACATTTTTTCCACCACAGGTAGCTGTAATTAAACCTTTATTTAAGAAACCGACCCATCTCAGTGCTGCATTTCATATAGTTTATAATATTCTTTTAGAAAGACATTAATGTTTTGTAGGGACTAGGCTGGTTTAAATCTTATCAGGTTGAAGATCTTTTTCATTCTCCAGGGTTACTATGGAGTCCAGCAGGGATCAGTGCTAGGATCAATCTCTTTACTATATATATATGCTCCCAATTAGTAGAGTTATTAGACAGCATTGGATTAGTTTTCACCATTATGTTGATGATACTGATGATACTGCTGATGCTATATCTGTCTATAAATTCAGATGAAATTTAACCATTATATAGATTACAGGCATTTCTTGAAGACATAAAAACCTGACTTTATGATGCTGAGAAACTAGTCCATGCATGTTACTTCAAGGATTGACTTTTGTAATTCTTTACTATCAGGAAGTCCACAAACTGTAGTTAAAAGCTTTCAGTTTATCCAAAATGCTGCAGCCAGAGTTCTGATGAAAATTAAAAACAGAGATCATATCTCTCCTATCCTGGCTTCTCTTCATTGGCTTACTGTTAGATCAGAATAGAATTTAAAATCCTCCTTCTCACATATAAAGCCTTAAACGGCCAAGCTTCATCTTATATTATAGATCTGACTGTTCCTTATGTTCCTAACAGAGCACTTTGCTCTCAATCTGCAGGTTTGCTAGTGGTTCCTAGAATTTCTAAAAGTAGAATGGGAGGCAGATCTTTTAGTTATCAGGCTCCTCTCCTGTGGAACCAACTACCAATTTTAGTCCATGAGGCAGACACCCTGTCTACTTTTAAGGCTAGGCTTAAAACTTTTCTTTTTGATAAAGCTTACAGTTAGACTGGCTCAGGTTAAACTGAACTATCTCTATTGTTATGCTGCTATAGGCTTAGATTGCTGGAGGACATAGGGACCCCCATTTCATCCTTCTATCTCTATTCTCCAATTCTGCTGTATTTTAACCTCAAACTTTATGGTCACTGCTTTTTCTCATCATAGTAGCTTAATCTGGTCTGTTCCTGTTTGGCTGTGACACCATCCCAGCAGCTGGTTCTCCTGAGATATAAAACTTTGAACCACTATGAGTGTATGATCTGGTTGAATTGTCTCTAAAGAGATGACGTGTTGTGAATTTTTGCTATATAACTAAACTGAATTGAATTTGTTACTACACCTGTGACTGGAGACACTTTAAATTCTAACACGAAGCATAAAAAATCAAACAAAAAAACAGGACATAAAGGTTGAACTCATATATTATTTATTACAATATCATATATATATATATATTGTTACAGATTTCCATTTGAATCCATACAAATAATCTGTTGTGATTAATATTTTCATGCAAAGTATACAAAGGAAAATTCACACAAGGATTAACATTCAGGTATTTCTACACCTGGGAATGAGTTAATTTTTTCTCTTTATTTGGTGCAAATATTTCTTTGATTCAAGGTAAGACCAGCGTCTTCAAACAAACAAGGCATTTGGGAAACTACTCAGACGACTCATCCTTCTCCTCATGGAAACAGGCTCAGAAGGCCATGTAAGAGATAATATCTCATGCTTCCATGCTACTGATGATCAGAGTGATTAGAATTTGCCTGCATGATTTGTGGCCTGCTTAGTGTTGCTTTACCATGTTGGCTTTGCAACCACTGGCTCCAGACACAATATGCATTTGCAAGAGCTGAGCTCAGTTATAGTGGATGTAATATAAACAGAAAATTTACAGCAAATGAAAAATGAAATATGAAAGATCAATGATTCTTGCATCGTCTTCAAATTGTGTATTTGGAAACAAAGCAAGTTAAATTTAAGAGACCATCTCAGTATTGATTGTTAATAACTTATTTCTGAGAAAAAACAAACTGTACTTGTGTAAGAAGAAGCTAAAAGAGTTATATGCTGCAGTTAATCTACTGACGTTTCATCTTCTTTTAATAGAACACATCTTACTGAATAAATTAAGTAAAAATAACTTAATTGGTTTGCATGGAATTGAAAAAGGTATATATAATTTATGCTATAAACTTACTAAATTTGATTTCACAGTTAAAGGATTGTCTTATTTGTTGTTGGGTTTTTTTGCAAATTTGACCCCATTTACTAAATATGACCGATTTCCGAATTTATATTATGATAGTAAACAACTATGATGTGTTATGATCAATCTAGAAATAAGACTTTCTTAAAGGTGACACATTAACAGGATGAATACATTTAAAAAATGTATGCAACAAGTATGGAACGTGCAATCAATAATATATTTAACCAAAGACCTCGGTTCTCAATATAGTACAGAACTGCTCTAACACATATTCAGCCTTCCTGCATTTGTCACATTTTAACTGCTAATTTCATGGTGGTGTCATAGTGATGAGACAGAATGGCTCGTGATGCAGAAGGAAAGCGCCACACAGCAGCTACAGGTTAGTCAGTGTGAGCCTTGGTTAAAGGCTGCAAAAGACTCAAGGCTGAGGTTCTCCTTCCATCACAACAAAAACTCTAAACATAAAAGCAGAGCTGCACTAAAACAGTTAAATAAATCCGAAAATATTTCTGTGAGAATAGTTTGATCATACTTTAGAAAAAGAAGGGCCTAGTCAAAGTCAAGAACCAGATTGATGTAAGGACATGTTGAAAGCCTAGAAAATACTCGTTTACAGACGCTCTACAACAGTTTGACTGAGGTTAAGCTGTATTCATCTGTAGATGGAGACGTCACTGCAACGAAAGGTATCTCTATAAGATATTGACTGTAGGGCTACTACTTTAAATCTTTATGTTTAAAACATTTCAAGACTCATGCATCCTTTTCCTTCAAGTTTAAAAAAAATATGCCCTACTTTGTGTTGTTTTATAATAAAATCTAAATAAAAAATTTGATTTTTTTGTGATGAGATATCAGGAAGGTGAATGTGTATAAATACCGAGGTGAAGTACAGTATTTCTCTACTTTTTGAGTATTGCAATTGCAACAAAAAAAAAAAAAAAAGAACATTGGAAAGAGTTTGAATCATTTTTTAAAATCGATAATTGTGCCATGGATCAACAAAACACTCAATTGGGAGCCGACACTTTGTAAACCAGGTGAGGGTAAGCTGATGTTTCTTAATAAAACCCTGGGAATTAAGGCAGCGTGCTCAAGGGCACAAACAAATGAAAGGGTGGCTTTATAATCATCCTAAGAGGCCAAGCATTTTGTCCAAGATACTAAAAGATGACAGACTGAAAATGGAAAGAAGCCGAGGGGCCTTTTGGTCCTGACTTTAGCATTTCAGCACAAAATCTTTACAGGCTTATATTGCAACCTAAACACAGCAAAGCTCCTGTGAATGACTCATATTGTCGTTCCTTATATTTCAGACAATAGGCGATGAGAGAGAGGAGAGGATTAAGCAGGAATGGAACTCTACCTTTTAAATTTCTGTGTCTAAAATAAATTAGATTTCTGCCAAACAGAAATAAATACACATCTTTTCTCCAACATACAAATATGTCTTCATCACAGATCGAAATGCTACAGCGAATATATTAGTCACCAGAGCAAAGGAACATGGCTAAACGAGCACTTTGAGGAGGCTAAGTATTAGTCAGAAATGGCAGAATGATAGCCACCTTCAAGCTGTGAGCACAGATTTTACCTCCGGGAAGCAAATATTACATACAAAAAAAAAAGAAACTCATGACAGGATCAAAAAACGTTCACAATTCATCCTGTGCTGCATTTCCACTTTAGATATATTGGTTAAATGTTGTGTGCAGCACAAAACCCGGATGTTCACCTTTCAGTCAGCTTTAGGCTACATCCACAGCAACAGCTTCCTAATGAAAAACAATAACAGGCTCATTTTTGATTAGTAAATGGGAAAAGGGCAAAACCGCATTATTCACAGGGTGGCTGAAAATGAGTTGAATTTATTAAAAGTTGTTTGATCAAAACTTTGTAAACCAAAACTCTCTAATCTGCTAAATAATGACATTAAGTAAACTTAAGCTAAAAATCTTTAGGTTTGGAGGAATTAAATTTTTTCTCATTTTTTTTTGACTGATTGGAATGAAGTGTGAATTCTTTCTACTGTGGTTATCTGGAAATATTTTTCTACCCCCATTTAATCGAATAGTCCTGCATCCATCAATGTCTAGACTTAATGCAGCCATCAAAATCACTCTAATATATCTGATTCATTCAGGAGTTGCACAATATCATATAAACATTAAACTGTAATATTGCTGTTGCTCATTAAATATTGATCAGCTCCCACAAGGTGAATACTACAGTTGCCATCTGCTAATCTAGGAAGACAGCATCCTGCAAAGTCAATGACTGGAAGCAATCAGCTGGGTTTCCTAATTGTAAATGTAAAGTGCCTTAAGATGATATGTGTTATGAACTGAGGATATACAAATAAATCTAAATTGAACTGAAAAAAAAAAAAAGATTTATTGGGCTCATCAAGTCTTTCC
Source organism: Cyprinodon variegatus (assembly GCF_000732505.1). Classification (NCBI taxonomy): domain Eukaryota; kingdom Metazoa; phylum Chordata; class Actinopteri; order Cyprinodontiformes; family Cyprinodontidae; genus Cyprinodon; species Cyprinodon variegatus. The sequence goes on along the minus strand of NW_015150640.1, from coordinate 833,325 downwards.
TTCTTTTATCTATAACCAGTACTGGAGCTGAGGGGGGATGAGGGGGGGTGGCATTTCCCTTCTTAAAAAAAATCTTAAAAATCACCCCCATTCTTAAATCACCATCCACCCATACCATCCCCTGTGACATTTTATTACTGAATCATTTAAATTTCTACTACATATTAACAGTATTTGGCTCTTAAGCTCTGGGCTTATGAGTACCCTGAGCAAAATAAATAAAATGAAAGAAGTGGCCTACCATGACTATGAAGCTGATCCCTGTGGGAAATGTGTCCTCTGCATTTGTCCCTAATTATGTAGGGGCAGTGATAGCCATGCCAGTCCAGGGACTGTAAGGTCAATGAACGGCGTATCTGACAGGTAACAAACCTACCATGCATAGGTGATTATAAACCAGTTCAAGCACTGAGGAAATGCTTAGAAGAATTCAGTGCCTGGATGTGCCATATTTTTCTTCAACTGAATAAAAACAAAACTGAATTAACCATCTTTGGACCAATAGAGGAGAGATCTAAAGTTAGCACACAGCGTCAGTCGCTTCAGCTAGTAACCACTGATCAGGCCCGAAATTTAGGTGTAGTTCGGGATTCAGACTTGAACCTCCAAAAGCATTTAAAGACAATTACAAGGTCGGCTTTCTATCACCTAAAGAACATTTCCAGGATTAAAGGACTAATGTCTCAGCATGATCTGGAAAAACTAATCCATGCATTTATTTTTGGTCGAATCGATTACTGCAACAATGTTTTCACAGGTCTGCCTAAAAAGTGGATCAGACAGCTGCAGCTGATCCAGAACGCTGCTGCCCATGTCCTCACTAAGACTAAGAAAGTAGAGCACATCACCCCAGTTCTAAAGTCCTTACACTGGCTCCCTGTATCTCAGAGAATAGACTTTAAAATACTTCTGTTAGTCTATAAATCTCTGAATGGCTTAGCACCTAAATACATCACAGACTTGCTATCAGTGTATCAACCCTCCAGACCACTGAGGTCATCTGGCTCCAGCCTGCTCTGCATACCTAGAACCAGAACTAAACATGGAGAAGCAGCATTTAGTTCCTATGCTCCACTTATCTGGAACAAACTTCCAGAAAACTGTAAAAGTACGGAAAGCCTGAGTTCCTTTAAATCAAGACTAAAACACATTTGTATAGGATTGCCTAGTTAACTGTTCTAGTTAAAAAGTTCAACTGGAACATAATTGGTTCAACTTCTTTATTTCCTTTAGTCCAACTGTTTTTAATGTTCTTTCTTGTTTCTGCATTTTCTATTATTTATTTATTCATTCATTTCTCTACTTGCTTTGATTCTATTTTATTTTCCTATTTTCTAATCATGTAAAGCACTTTGCATTGTCTTTGTACTGAATTGTGCTATACAAATACATTTGCCTTGCCTTGCATATAGCTTTAGGTTAAGGTATATTGATTAGGTTATGTATGCTTCCAAAAAAATAAAAAATTCAACAATCCCCCTTTTTTTTCACAACTAGACTGCTGTCTATAACCACAATGTTCCAGAGCTTTCCGATCTTGATCTGTCTTTCTATAACTTACATGGAAATACTGTGATAAAAGCAGAAGTATATCCATGTAGTAATACAAATTTTTTCAGTAGCCAATATCTAATATAAACTCTTTCAAATATTATAACCTACAAATTTGCTACACCCAAGCCGTCCTTTGCACCCAGTGAGGGGGTACTGATAATTGCTACTTCATTTACTGCAGGGGTAGGGGAGATATTTTTTATGTTTAAATAGATTCAATCTGAAGCAAAAGGTCTGATGAATAATCATAGATCTATTCTAATAAAGCTGCGATTGACAGAATTACATTTTAAATATAGAGTTTAATAGATTTAAGCAGATACTTCATTGTTTGAATTTCTACTATTGATTTGAATCAAAACTGGATCAAAACAAAATGTTAATGGATTAAAAATGATAAAAAGTCATCTCTTTTTATCTGGTAAAAGTGGTAATTAAGAAGGGCTTGATTTTTTTTTTTCCTTACAGAAGAGCTGGACCTTTACACTGTCTGTTAATAGAAGAGTTAACTGATGGACACATTAGTAAGAAATTGTTGGTTTCTTAATATATTTCTACACTGGGAAATCAATTACTAGTGGACACTTTTTAAGTAATTAAAGCTTATAGTTTTTTTTTTTATATAAATTTGCCATGATGGTTAAAACCACCAACTGATTTTCTGCTGAGCATCTCTGTTGTGACTTTTAAAGGACCTTCTCATCCAGTTTTTTTCTCACTAGGTTCATGTCAACAATCTTCACCCACAGCGATGTTTGTGAAGGTTGGGAGGCGCTAAAACAGAAACGTTCTAATGTATTTAAAATGAAACTGTTATTGTGGATGTAACCCAAGCTGAAACTAACAACTCTGCTATGACATCTGACTACAGCGAGTGCACTTCTCTTTACAGCAGCGATTAAATCTCGTTTTTACATCGCAAGTTGGCCCTAAGCAGTTCCTAGCTCAATTACTAGCTGTTATTCAAAGCAGAGATTTGAGAAAACTCTCTTAAAACAGTTAAATGCATTCCAGGACTGGATGCAGAGATGGGATATTTAACATATTCAAATTAGAGGGAAACTCGATAAGATAAAATCCTCAGCCACTTCGTACATTAACTACGATAAGCTCCTAGGTTTTCCTTTAGCTATGAGCAGTCCATCGAAGCACTTCACGTGTCTGATATCTGTCAGGATGAGAGCAGCAAAAACATAAAACATCAGCTGCAGATCTGTCAAATGTCACATTTCTAAGAGCTACAGTAGCGTTTTTTTGTGCTTTTTTTTTTTTTACAGCAGAGTAACCTCAATATTCTTCCAACAGCTGCTACATCACAACAGGCCATCCACACTGTCATATAACTCTGATGCATGATGTCAGAAGCCTGCTAAACAAAAGCGTGGTGTTTAAACATAAACAGTTCAAAGCTAATTAAATTCTTCCGACCAAGCCACAAGTAGTCGATTAAAACTCATGGAGGATGATGGTGAAGTGATGCGATCCACTCTCCTGCATCTCAAAGTGTCAAACACTACTGCAGATTCTTCAGGAGGCGTCCGTAGCGGAAGTCGTAGACGTGTCGACAGAACAGTACCAGCTCTGGGTCGACATCATCGGGCACACAGTGGTGGGTGGGCATGGCGTTGCTAAGAACGGGGGGCACCATGAGGGCGGCGGCGCTGTCGCGTACACCCTCCCTCCGGCGCTTCACCAAGGCACAAAATCTGCACACAACCAAAATGGAAACAGAAATTAGTTTCTCTGGTGTGAAAACAGAAAAAAATCAAATATCCAGCTTGGATTTGATGCATAGTGCTACTCAGAATGTTACTTTAACCTGTAAGAAAGCAGTCAAAAAGAGAGAATCATACTAAACACAGAAAGGCCTTCCTTACCGACAATACTGTGCCAATGTTAGGACATAGCATTTGTCTTCAATACAGGCCACACTGTTGACATCCTGATGACGGGATGCAAATATCTCATTCTGCAGAGAGACACACAATCAGAACCAAAATCAAAACCAGTCCTTTAAAAAATGTCACATTTAACATGTTTGTCTTACAATTTTTTGTTGTTGTCATCTTTATTAAGCTCTGCAATGCTAAGCTGTGATGCTTTATTCATTGTCATCGGAAGCAGTAAATAAAAAAACTTACCTCACAATGCATGGCGGGGTTGCGTCCTCCCTGGGTGTGTTCTGGGCGGTAATACCAAAACAAACTCATCATCAGCTCTCCTGAAGGAAAAAAAAAAACACACATTCACAGAGTTTTCCAAGAATCGGCTGAGCTTCCTTTATCTGTGTGATCAGTGTTGTATAAAGTAATGAAATCTCGGAGTAAAGAAAAAGTATAAGAACCTCTCCAAAATATGACTTTGGTAAAAGTCCAAGTCACTGACTGAAATGTTACTTTAGTAAAAGTCTTAAAGTATCTGAAATGGCTTGAACTTAAGTATAAGAATTACTGTAAAAATAGATGTACTCAAGTAATGTAGTGAAAAGTATAAGTAAAAAGTAAAGTATAAGTAAAAAGTAGTGCAGTTTGAATGACATTTTTTTTACATTTTGGTAAATTTTGAAGGTTAAATTCCCTTAAAATAATATAAACAACAAAGTGTAGGATACATTTAGACAGGCTTTGTGAAACAGGCGTATCCTATTGGTGTTGATGAACAAGCCCAGGCAAGACCCGACTTTGTAGTCAGTAGGTGGGGTCAAAACACTTGCGTTTCTCTTGCTCTCTCACTCATTTTTTTTATTTTATTATTTTTATTTAGTAAAAGTAAAAGTATGCAATTAAGTTCGTAAATGTAGTGAAGTAAAAGTGAAAGTTCTCAAAAAAATGTATACTCTTGGAAAGTAAAGAGTACTCCAAAATATACTTAAGTACAGTAGTGAAGTATTTTTACTTCGTTACTATACAACACTGTGTGTGATCATGATGTACCTGACTCTGGCTCCTCCCACAGGGCAGACACCTTCGCCACGTATGGCAGGGTCTTCTTTCTGGGCCCAGACTTCAGCAGAACCGTGTCTCTGACGCGAATCACGTCCCCATCTCTGCAGATTCCCTCAAAACACTTCCTCAGCACCGGGGTCTCCTCTCCCTGGAGACGAGGTTGGCATAATATGAGCATAAATACCGACACTGAGGGGGTTTGTAGAGGAAGCTGCACAGATTGTTGTTGTTCTACAGTATTATTTTGGAGCCTCAGTGACCTCTCTGGCCAAGGAAACAGATTTCATGACTCATCAACTCTTCACATGAGGTTAAACAGATCCTGCTTTATTTAAACCAACCATCATGGCTGATGTGACTAAACACACTTAAACTACCTTTTCACACACATGAAGTGGTGATTATGGTAAAAAATAAATAAATGTTTTTTAGACCTGTCCATGCTGTTACAATCAGCTTCAGTTTTTAAAGGTTGTCTTTCTATCATAACATAATTAAACTTCTGTTATCATTCAAAAATCTAGGATTGGTAAACCTTAAAAATGGAGACTTACATAATGGGAATAAAAAGAAAACAAAATACCACATTATTGTGAAATAAAAAGTGACACATCTACTATATCAGAGTGTTTTCAACATTAAATGTGACATATGTTCAGCTGAAGAATAAAAACAAACCAATAAGTTTACCAGAAATAAAAGGCATGGATGCACAGGTGTGCATTCTGTTCGATTGATACTTGATAACAAATTAGTGATGTTTTTACTCCTGACCTTTACAATGAAAACCAGGAAATAAACGTTCTTATTTTTGTGTTTTCTATTTTCTTTGACAGAAATAAATTATATCTTTAGTAACAAAAGCAAAAACATCCTCCTTGCTTCTCTAAAAATACGTGATCAGAAACAAATTCTCCTTAAGGGGATTTTGTCATGAGATACAAGACAGATAAGATCAGATGTATTCATACCCCTTACAGGTTTAATTAAAAAAATCTTTTAATTTTTCTGTATTTGCTTGACCCATCAGAAAGAATCTTCTCTGTTAGATAAAAATAACTTCAATCTGCAGGGAGTCTGAATAATATTGGGCTCCAAGCTACTGCATAGCTGCATGACTTTCTCTACTTACAACAACAAAAACCTCCTTCTCAAAGGGCAGGCCCAGAGATCTCCAGCCGTTGGTGGATTTTTGCCGGCTGTTCTTGGGCTGTTTGGGAACAGTTTGCCCTCCGGCAGAGACTGAGTTGAGCCTCTGGTTCTTGACCCGGCTGAGAGGAGAGCCGGCCCGGCCCCCGCGGGCTCCAGATCTGGAGCCACTTGGCGGCTTGGCACTCTGTGGACACTCCTTCGCCACCTGCAGAGGGGGCTGGGGTTGGCTGGGGTCCGACAGCGGAGTCTGAACGTGGGGCACTGATTGGCCGGCTGGAGGCACAGTGGGAATGGGGCAGCCAGTCAGGACTCTGGGGCTGGGACAAATGGGGACGGAGGGCGGACTGTGGTGATCACTGAGGCTCGGTGAGTATTCTTCTGTAAAAGGAGCAGAAAAGGGAAGACATTTAAAAGTGTTTACCGATTATTACAAACAGCAGCAATAAAAAAAAACCTGCCATTCAGATTAACAGAAATATGTAGAGATGACAGGTTATAGCAGGATAATAAACAAAGGGGATCCTAAAGTAAGATTTATAAAAATGGCATCTGTACAAACTCTATCTGGAAACAATTTTCCCCAAAAATTATTATACATGAATTAAAAGATGTCAGAAGTATCACATAAATATAAAATACCAGATTATCCACTTTAAAGTCATGAAACATTTCTTAACATAATGCCATATACACTCACCGGTCACTTTATTAGGTACACCTGTCCAACTGCTCGTTAACACTTAATTTCTAAGCAGCCAATCACATGGCGGCAACTCAGTGCATTTAGGCATGTAGACATGGTCAAGACAATCTCCTGCAGTTCAAACCAAGCATCAGTATGGGGAAGAAAGGTGATTTGAGTGACTTTGAACGTGGCATGATTGTTGGTGCCAGAAGGGCTGGTCTGAGTATTTCAGAAACTGCTGATCTACTGGGATTTTCACGCACAACCATCTCTAGGGTTTACAGAGAATGGTCCGAAAAAGAAAAAACATCCAGTGAGCGGCAGTTCTGTGGGCGGAAATGCCTTGTTGATGCCAGAGGTCAGAGGAGAATGGCCAGACTGGTTCGAGCTGATAGAAGGGCAACAGTGACTCAAATAACCACCTGTTACAACCAAGGTGGGCAGAAGAGCATCTCTGAACGCAGAGTATGTCGAACTTTGAGGCAGATAAGCTACAGCAGCAGAAGACCACACCGGATGCCACTCCTTTAGCTAAGAACAGGAAACTGACGCTACAATTTGCACAAGCTCATCGAAATTGGACAATAGAAGATTGGAAAAACGTTGCCTGGTCTGATGAGTCTCGATTTTATGCTGAATTTGGCGTCTACAACATGAAAGCATGGATCCATCCTGCCTTGTATCAACGGTTCAGGCTGGTGGTTGTGGTGTCATGGTGTGGGGAATATTTTCTTGGCACTCTTTGGGCCCCTTGGTACCAATTGAGCATCGTTGCAACGCCACAGCCTACCTGAGTATTGTTGCTGACCATGTCCATCCCTTTATGACCACAATGTACCCAACTTCTGATGGCTACTTTCAGCAGAATAATGCGCCATGTCATAAAGCTGGAATCATCTCAGACTGGTTTCTTGAACATGACATTGAGTTCACTGTACTCAAATGGCCTCCACAGTCACCAGATCTCAATCCAATAGAGCATCTTTGGGATGTGGTGGAACGGGAGATTCGCATCATGGATGTGCAGCCGACAAATCTGCGGCAACTGTGTGATGCCATCATGTCAATATGGACCAAACTCCCTGAGGAATGCTTCCAGCACTTTGTTGAATCTATGCCACGAAGAATTGAGGCAGTTCTGAAGGCAAAAGGTGGTCCAACCCGTTACTAGCATGGGGTACCTAATAAAGTGGCCGGTGAGTGTATGTAGCAGTGTTTAAAAAGTTGGGAAATTTATTCTGATTTTCAATTTTTATTTAGTTTATTTGAATTTATCATACTGTGATGTATACTTTAGTTTTTATTTCTTTATAAAAAAGCTTTCTTCAATTTTGGTTTATATTAATTTCAGTTATAGTTTTAATCTTGTAGTAGAACGATTTACATACCGATGGAAAGACAAAAATAAATAAATAGAAATCGAATCCCTGATGAGGACAGGTTGCTGCAGAAACACAAATGACCCGACTGCCGTACATAGGCAGCACAAAACTGAGAGAAAAGTTAGAGAGGAAGCAAGTAGACCAGAATGTATAGAAATAATATATATCCCAGAAAGTTATAACCAGAGGTGCATTAAGGCTGGAAAATGACACCACTGTGTGGGTGGACCTCCAGCCATTTTCACAGCAGGCTTGTCAGAGTATGAATAGAAAAGGTGTTACTAATGACATTAATAATGGCTCATTTTCTATTTCCTTGTCCCAGGGAGCCAAGCCAGTGTGACAGTAAGCCAACACAGCCAATGTCATGGAAAGCTGTTGCATTAAACTCATGCATCATTAACTTTATTATTACTCACACCTGTTCTTTCAGGGTTTAAATATCTCATGAGAACAGGGCTAAAGATTTCCACTGAGATAAAAGTCAGCCCTGTGGTAGTCAACAACGTGAGCTTTCTCACATTGAGCCTTCTGCAGACTACAGAAAGTGACAAACAGCATGTGTGACAATAGGAAATGAGCCTTTTTTCTTTTTTTAGGCCACTTCAGGTGCTTTAAAAACACACAAGCATTCACGTACGCATCTACTGCTGGTGTTTTCCTGTCTCGACTCTCGTTTGTTTCTCCAATGCAGCACTAACTGCTGACACTTGAGCTCACACAGTGGGCTCATTAGGTTGTGTACGGTCTGCGGCCAGATGCATTCAATCCCAGACAAAAGAGGTCCTGGTTTTTTTTTTTTCCTTACCAACTTCCACGTTGACGGACATTCAATAATGAAAAAAAAAAAGTCAGATAAGAAAGCTGTTCTTCGCACACTGGCTGAAGAACCCAAACAGGAAATGCTTTCAACGTAACCCTGCCGCTAACATCCGAGCCCAAATACAATCCCGATTTGATGGGAAAATGTTTTTAACTGACTAGATTAGTTAAATAGCTTCTTCAGTACATGCAACACTCACTGTTACACTTCTTCTTCGCAAAGTTCATCCAGACTGACTTTATCAAGTAATAATAGGAAATAACTAACAAAGGAAAACTGTCCTTTAATCATAAAAACTAAAAAAAATCTATTAATTACAAATGACCATTTTTCAATTTTAATAGAGCAGATTAGTTATTTTAATAGACTTTCTGATGAAAAAAAAAGAGTTTTATTATTAAAATGCCAATGCATCACTATATATATAGATCATTACACATGTGTTACAGCACTACATTTTTGTAAACACAGAAATATGTTGAATGGATTTCTGATTGCTTTTTGGAATACTAAAAAATAGAGTTTGATTTTTTGTTTTGTTTTACTGTTTCTCTTTGAATGAAAGTCACTAAAATATATGAATTAACACTTTTGGATACTATGGAAAAACGTTAAAAAGAAAGGATTCTGCACCAATAGAAATAGTAGGTTGAAGTCACATAACAGGGAGCCTTGACAATGCCATATCCTAGTAGCTTAGTGATTAAGCTGGGAAATTGCTTCTTTTTTAAGTTTTTGGGCTTTAAGGAACTTTAAGGAATACTCTACCCTAATTCAACTTATTTTATTATTATTATTTTTTTGTTTTTTGCTGACAAACTGTAAATAGATATCTCATAGTGTCGTGTCATCTACATGTCTAGGGCATTATTTTGAACAAGTTGTTGAAATCTCCTTTTTGCAGCTAAAACCACCTGCTTGCCCTGCTCAGCTTAAAATGGAGTTACTACATCCAATTTTTGCTGGTGGATTAGCTGTAGATGTGACTCCATTACGGAGGAACTGAAATCAGCAGCTAGGCACATGCTTTCTGCTGACTCTCTTCTCCCATATATGGTGGTTTGCTTATGAACAGACAATAGTTAAAATTAGTAAATCTTAATCGTGAGGTTTCTCATTAGAAAGCTTATGTATATGTAAATACATAGTAAATAGTAATAGTAGACAGTAAATTTATCAGCATTTTATGAAAGGAAATCTGCATCATTTGCAAAGTCTAGTGTAATTATTTTTGTATGCATTGTTAGTAGATAACATAAACTGAAAGATATCAGGGGGAAAATATCAAAGAGAAGAAAAAAAATAAAAAAATGCATTGAAATCGGACAAAAAGAGCTATGTCTCGTCTTTCTTTACACCCCGCACATTCTGCGTTCCTTAGGTTACACCTTCCTGGGAACATTTTTTAAAACACCATATGTGAGCAGAAGGAAGACAGGAGTGAACTGAGTTTTACTATAAGGAAGGAAAGGGGCTCAGAAGCCCAATGGAGCACAGAGGTTGCCACTTCGCTTTTGAACGTCTAATGCTAAGGTTTGGCATGCTGCGTATCTGGAATCCAACTGGCCAGTACCTACCTAATGGGAAATTTTAAACCTGTAGCTTACTCCTTTAAAGGCACACTATGCAACATTTTTCAGTTAATTAATGCGTTCCATAACGTTATGGATGACTAAATGAGTCATTTCAGGTTGAACAAAGGTATTCTCGGCCGCCCTGGTGGTCTGTGGGGGAAATACTGCACTTGCAACTGCAGGAGCACCGACCCGCACCCACAGGCTCAGAAGTCTCGTGAGAGTCAGTCTTGCTTTACGGCGAGAACTGCTACACGCCCCCAGTTAAAAGCATTCTCGTTGCTAGCACAGTGGCAATCTTTGTGCAGTTATGCTACGTTCACGCAGCAAAAGCAGCACAATCGCGTCTGCTGCTTCCTTTTTGCTGCTTGTACCAGTTAGTTCTGACGCGCGGCTGAAGCAGCTTTGCTGCTCTGGCTGCGCGGTGCAAAAGTGTGTCTGACGCGCGTTGGGCGGAGCTTCACTATCCTTTCTCTGCCTTGCAGCTATATTTGCTGTGATCAGTGGGAATAAAGTAGTTTTAATGTGTTTAAGTGAGAAAATACACCTGAAAACGTAATCAGTGGAGTCAGTTCATCCAGATTATTATCCTGCCTTTAATATTTTTTCTGTCGGAGCCGCTCAGACCCCCACATACCAGCGGTGCGCCGACAGTAGGAATCCCTTCATCAGCAGCCTCTGGCCTGGTCGCCTCCTCGCGGTTCACCACGGCAGCTGGTAGGTGTTTTTCATCTAAATAATCCAAACTGCATATTCTGCCGGCAGATTTCTGCATTTTAAGTTAATTTAGGCGTCAATAAACTGTTTAAGAGGAGTGATCATAGCCTCTGATCATCAGCGCTGTGACTCTCTCCCTGCGTCAGATGATTGAACGCGCCTGACGCGCTGCGCCTGCTGCTCAAAACGCGCCGCGGGACCTTTTGCTGCGCCTTGACGCGTGTCAACCATTTACTTTGCATGTAAACTCGCTGCTTCTGTTGCGCCAGCTGCGGTGTGAATGCAGCATTAGTCATTCATTGCGTTCGCCTGTCTGCTAAGCTCAAAACAACCGCGCCTGGCTTGACGGAGAAACCAGGAGAACAGCTGTGCATATTTACGACAGTGCACTTTTACTTTCGCCCTCTGGGGGGAGCCTCGCTGGAAAATCAACACCAGTTGCATAGTGTACCTTTAAACAATTGATTCAAATCATCGATTGGAATTTGTACCCTCAGGGGGTAAAAAGTTGATTACCTTTTGTTAAAAAAGCCACTTACATGGTGCCAATGGGTCAAATGAAGACACCCATTAACATGCTGATACTGTATTTGCTCACCTCTTTTGATGCCTTGGTGACATTTGGTGCAGTCTTTGGGGCTGAGGGGGCAGCCTTCTCTGGAGATGGCAGGAATGACACTAGAATAAGAGTAGCTGTTGATTCTGCAGGGCTCCACTGAAGTGCAGCAGTAAACTGGATGTCTGATCCCTGAGGGTTGCAGACCTGTGCTGGGGTGCAGCTTCGGCCTCTTGCTGCTCCTCTGACATAGAGTGAGGGGCGGTATAGGAGAAGGCGAGCCATCTGGGTGGCTGAAATGGACATAGTAGCCCGGGTAACATGTGTACGTGTGTGGGTTTATGGTTATGGCTGCTGGGTGGGCTACAGAATGGGGTGTTTGGAGATGGTGGTGGTGGTGATGATGATGATGGTGGTGGTGGTGGTGGAACACTTCGGACTTTGAGCTGTCCTCTGGTTCCTTAAAGGTCTTGTCCTCCAGGAAGAGGGCCAGTCTGTGACAGTACTCGACACATCTCTCTTGGGAGCAGCAAAAGCAGGAAGTCACTTCTGTCTCCATCTGCTCCTCCTTGATTGTTTTTAAGGGGAATCCCAAAGAGGAACCACAATGGAAGGCATGCTTTACGCAGCCCAAGCCCCCTGTAGTACTCTCCCACTCGGTCTGATGAAGACTGCAGCAGCCCTGAGGAGCAGAGCTCAGCTTTGGATGAGCTGGAAATTCTGTGCCCTGGTTTCTGTGCTTAAGAGGCTTTTCTAATTTGGTGTGTTGCCTTCTTTTTTGAGTCTGTGTTGTTCCGTCACGCACTGCGTCAGTATTTAAGCCATTCTGACTAGACTCTGTAGGCTCATTTCTCAACTCCAGCTTGGACTCGGTCTTTTTCTGCCGTTTGGTTTTGTACTGGGCACTGGTGAGTTTGAGAAGCGTAGCTGCGGTGAGGCCTGCCTGACGTCGAGGCGTTGGTGTAAGCAAAGTCAACCAGTCAATGCTCTCTACCTGATCTTTTGCCCGCTTCTTTTTTTTGGCTGTTTCCCCTCCTGCAGAAAGATTTTTGGCTTTAGAAACATCCCTGTCTGCATCTTCGCCTAAAGGCTGCAGTTTCTTGGTGAGATTTGTGATAATCGAACTGTCTCTGTAAAGCAGCAAACTATTGACGGCCTCAGCATTGAGGGAGGCCATTCTTCTCCTGCGAGGCTCCAAAGCAGGGGAAGTTAACATGAGTAAGGTGTTCTCTTGAATTTTTTTTGGTTCCGGAGTTTGCTGATTGGTTGTGGAAGTTGACATGGGACCAGATTTGGAAGTTCTTGAAACAGAGCACTCTTTCTTTTTGACTTTAGCATTCTTTCGCATCTTGGATTTTGCATTCTTTTCTTTGCCGATGACTCCTTTCTCATCCAGACGGGTCAGCAGAACACAGCAGGCTAATGCATCTCCATTACCTGTTGTTCCAGTTTTCTTCCTGTGTTGGGGACCTTTTATCTCACGCTTTTGTTTGTCATTAAGCTTGTTTTTTCTTATATTTCCCTTCTGTTTAACTTCTCCCTTTTTCTTGCTTGTATTATTCTGTAGGAGCTTCCGACATTTCACCAACTGGCTCTGTTGAGCTTTCACCATGTTCTCAGCATCAGTGACCAGCAGTGCTGAAATTTTGTCATCCACAGGGTGTTAGGTCGTCATTAATCTGTAAAGAGACAAAGTAGATATTTAACTATGAGTAGAAGGGTATACGCTGGTAGTTAAAAAAACTAAGAAAATATACCTGAATTTACTGATTAAAAACAATTTTAAAACAATGTAATTAAGATTTAAAAGATGTAACTGAACAACAACAAGTCCACTCATTTTAGTAGGATTTTCTTTAGTATCATATTGCTATTATTACTTATTTTTCACACTTTCCTTTTGAGGATAATGCATTGGCTCGAGGTGTATGTTTAGTCTTGTGTTGTCACTCATGATTTTTTATTTTTTTTTTGCAAATGACAGCCTAAAAATTTGCATATGATCTATTTAATAAATACATCCCTTATGTCAGGTGTTTCCCCCCAGGACGTAAAACCAGCAATTATCCAGCAAGTGCTGGACAAGAGTCGCTTAGACAAATTGGTCCTGCAGAACTACAGGCCCATCTCAAACCTCCCCTTCATCAGTAAGTTTATCCATAAGGTTGTGTTTCGACGGAGAACAATGAGCAGTTGTCTTCAACTCAGGTTTCTGTTATGGAAACCTTACACTTAAAACTTGTAGAGATAGAAATAAACATTTGATGGAAAATAGAATATTTTTGAGTGGAAGCAGAAGTTTTGAATGCAAGCAAAGAAAATCCTGCTCTCACATTGAATATGTGTGCTCTTGATTTTAGGCAAGAAAAATCCCTCATATTCCTTGCCAAGCACAGTACTGAAACTGCCCAGATTTAGGTATTCAATGACATCCATATAAATTCAGACTGCGGAAGAACCAAATTGCAGGGATTATTAGATCTCAGTACAATGTTTGAGACTGTTGATCACTTGATTTTATTAGAGCGTCTGGACAACTGGGTCGGCTTTTTCAGTACAGCACTTGAAATTCTAGTTGAAAGATAAGGACGTTTATATTTCAACAGGGAAGTTTAAATCAGACACCAGAAAAATCACATGCAGGGTTCCTCAAGGCCCCTCCTATTCAATACCTACATGCTCCACTTGGGTCAGAATATATCAAACAACAAGATCAGTTAACGTATGAATGCATATGAAACACAGCTTTATATCACAATGTCACTAGGTGAATATGAGCCCAAGAGCATTGGCCAGATTCTTGGAACATGTCAATATGTGGTTGGGCAAAATTTCCCCCACATGAAAACATTTTAAAAGCAAAACTGAGGTAATAATTTTTGGACCACAGGAGGAGAGATCCAGAGATTGCTCATAGCTTCAGCTACTAGAGCTAGAAATGACTGATTATGGCCGAAATCTTGGTGTCATGATGGACTCAGACATGAACCTTCAAAGTGACATAAAGGCAGCTATGAAGTCAGCCTTTTATCACCGGAAGAACATCTCCAGGATTAAAGGACTAATGTCCAAGCAGGATATAGAAAAACTTCATGCATTTATCTTTAGTAGAATTGATTACTGCACCAGTGTCTTCATAGGTTTGCCTAAAAAGTCCATCAGAAAGCTGCATATGATCCAAAACACCGCAGCCCGTGTTCTCACTAGAACTAAGAAATTAGAGCACATCAGCCTGGTTCTGAAGTCCTTCCACTGGTTCCCTGTAGCTCAGACAAAAAGACTATATAACCGTATTGTTAGTCTATAAATCACTGAATGGATCAGCGCCTCAAAACATAACAGATATTTTTTTATTGGATCAACCTCCTAGACCACTCAGGTCTTGTAGTTCCAGCCTACTCTGTCCACCCAGAAGTGGACCCAAACATGAAGAAGCAGCATTTAGTTCCTACAGGTATGCTCCACTTATCTGGAACTTACTTTCAGAAGACTGTAAAAGTGCTGAAAGCATTAGTTCTTAAAAGTCGAAGTTAAAAACCCATTTGTTTATAACTTTCTTTGAGGTATAATTAGTTTAGATTTGTTGTGCAAATGTTTATTTGCTTTATTTTCCTTCTATTTTAAGTTTAATAGGCTATATGCCTAACTCCACGACTTCCTGAACTTCAGCCAGCACATTTGTTTCCTGTCGTTCATTACTGGACAGAGTGAATAATCCAGGTGTTTTTAGTCAATGTTTTCATGGTTACAGAGTTCAGACATACCTGGAATAATTAGTCTGTCCAGTAATGTAAGACAGGAAACAAAGGAGCTGGCTGAAGTTCAGGAAGTTGTGGAATTGGGCATTTATCCTATTCATGCAAAGCACTTTGAATTGTCTTTGCACTGAATTGTAATACAAATACACTTCCCTAAGTATCACCTATTTCAATACCTCTAAATAAATGTAGTACAACTGAATAATTTTAGACCTTCCTAATTAGTAACTGGAGTCCATTTAAGTGTAATTTACTCCATATACAAATGCATCTGTTCCCTGTGGGCCTCAGAGGTTTATAGAGAACATTAGTGAACAAACAGCATCATGAAGACTGAGGAACTTTGTAGACGGGTCGGGGGATGTGGTTAAGGTTTGCAGATGGGCAATTTTAACATGGTGGAATAGAAAAAAATAGTTTCTAATTTTTCTTTCTCTTAAAAAAAGATCAGAAAAAGTCTTCAAAATAATTCAGTTAAAAACAAAAGGAATTCTGAGAAGTTAAAGCATTTTAAAGCCATTTACTTTCTCAGTGCTAAACAGAAATCATACAGCAGGTGAGGGATTTAATCATTTAGTTCAGGCTCTCCAGCAGACCACTCTTGGATCGTTGCCTGCCATGTTGGAAAATAAGCAGCAAATCTACAGTAATGGAAACAAAAAACACAGATTTCTGTAGAAATTAGCCAGGAGTCGATCCTCATTCCTACAAAAACACTGGCGGCAGAAACTTGTCACAAGCGCCCTCCTTGGTTTCCATGTCAACAAGCTGCTGTGAAGTACATCAAACCATCTCTGGCACCTTTAGAGAAGAAAAGGCTTTACGAAGCACTTGATGTAATTCACTCATCTCCCTGCTGTCCTGCATCACAAAGAAACCTAACGCAGTGACCTGGAAGCCCTAGGAGTTCTTGACAATTCATCTGCAGCAGCAGGAGGAGATGGATTATCGTTCCTCCTGCTGATGTGGGACACACACATCCTGCTTGACCTCTAAAAACTCAGTCAACATGCGTATCTTTATCATTAGGGGCTCTTAAACTAGAAAGTCACAGACAGAGCTTTACCAGTTATGCTCTTAATTAAAAATATAAACCCTTAGATCTTTTTTTTAATGTTTCTGTTATCAGCACTGACTTTTTAGCTTTATCCCTTCAAAGAATAGCTTAACAACTTTACTCTCCCTGTATACAGTTCATTAAATGGAAAAAAAATCTGGCTTTGGCTAAAAACCTGCCACAGTGAGCCACATAAACACATTAGAGATTTCAGGAACGGACTCAAGGATCACATCACTTCATTTACTGACCAAGTGAGCAACAAATTGCTGTATTTTTGCCATGACAGCTTGCATTCAGGCGGCTCTAAATGAAGGGTTAGAAGACCAAAAATAAGCGTAGGCTTTACTCTGATCGTTTAAGATTAGAGAGAAGACAGTAGACATCTTTTCAGCATCAGTGTTAAAAAAAAAAAAAGAAAAAGAAGATTTAGTCAAGATGTTCATAAGCCGTGGTCTGTTGTAATAAACGTTAGTCCTGATCACACACGGAGATATGCATGTAAACAACTGCAAACCGACTTTGATTGCCTTTGGTGGATATTTCCAAACAATCCCATCAGTCCGACTTGCAGTCATTATTGCTGAATAACTCGGTGAACCATGAAACACAATCCATAAGGGCGAAATTTAATTTCCACATAATAAGCGCACAGAAGGAGCCTCACATTGAGTTCCTGTCTGTGGATATCAAATCGAGTTGCTCCATTTGAATAGGACAAGCGTGCACAGATGAAGGGCAGTAGCTCACTGCAGAGGCTCAGTCTGTCCTCAGGCGACACGGCCTCCAAGATGACCTCAAACGGTAACTATACAGCTTTTGTGGGTATAAATTTATATTAAATCCAAATTCACTTGTGGGGATTTTTTTTTTTTTTCTTAATGATAAACAAATAAAAAACCTACATTTTTTTTTTTTTTTACAGAGCTGCAAAAGCATTAGCTTTCTGAAGCAAACTTTGATACATTACTGTATATAAGCAGTAACTCAGAGACATAATAATGCTGTTTTCCTCTGCATCCTTGTATGATATGTTGTGGAAATAAAGAGATGGATCTGTTTAAGTGTAAAATGTCCAAGTCAACCGTAGAGCAAAGGCAAAGACCTATTGAAGATGCTGGCTACAGCTGTTAAGGCTAACAGCTTCACCCAGAATGAAACAAGGCATTTACTTGCAAGTACTGAAAGAACACATTAGATAAGAAAGATTTTCACCAAAAATAAGATAATAACTAGTTTGTTCTTAATGACCAGCATTATATTTGAAAGAAAAAAAGGAATCCTGCAAGCAAAACAACAAATGGGCTTATAGTTGGCAGCATCATGTTGCATACTGCAAGAAGGAACAGTGAGCTTAACAATATAGAGGATATAATAAACAAGAAATGCTATATGGAAATACTTTAGCAACAACTAAAAAACTAAATGTTTTAACCTTGTCCAAAAAAATAAAAAAAATAAAAAGATAATTCCAATAAATACCAAGCGAATTAGAAAAAATAATAAAAATGAAAACAATCCCTCTCCCTTTCCTGGCATTTAACAAACATCAACAGTAGGTCCAAACTGACCTTAAACAGATAAAATTCAGGTATCTTTTTTAGACTAGCTTTATAGAACTTTCAAAAGTCTAAAAACATCACATTAATAATGAAAGCCTTCTCTTAGCTTAAAATTTGTAATTTATAAATATATACAATCAGAAAAATTTCACCCAAATTTTAAGGTTAAGAAGGGAGTTTTCTTCTCCACAGTCGCTACAAGAATGATCGGTGTAAGGGATTGCTTTTGAGTCAATGAGTTGATGCAATCAGCTGGTTTTCCTTAGATAGAAAACTTTTAACCAATTTGGCTCATCTGGTTGAATTGTCTCTTTAAAGTGCTGTGAACTGAAAATTCAATTCAATAAATTGAATTAAAATTTCATTTGAATTGAGTGTAAGGTGCCAGTGCACCTAATGGGAGATGCCTTGCTGTTGCATTTTTGATCAACGTAGCTGAAAGGAAACAAACTTTTTTTTTTTTTAAACTAGAAAGGAAACAAACCTGTCAGTCTTAAGGTGCATTCAGACCGAGTGCGGTGTCTGCGGCGAAGGCACTAGATTTGATCAATCTCCCTATAGAAACTGTGCGGGGAGGGTTGGAGAAGCAGCAGGTGGTGATTCCCACATGGTAAGGGCTATCTAGTAGCACTGCTCCTCGTGCGACTAGATAGAACCAAGATGTTCTCAAACAGCAGCACCACAAGGAGAGAGCGGAGAGATTGCTGAAGTTGAAAAAAGGTTAACTTTTCCATGAAATTGTAAAACGGCAACCAATCAGTGACTAGTTGTAGGCGAAGACTTTTTTACTTAAAATGGAATGCAGAGATAAGTAATGTTAACAAAGGTAGAAATAAGGAATGCTCTTAAGAGGTTTTTAGGTGGATTTAAAAAAGGCCGTTTTATTTTAGCCCTAGGAGGACTGTTCGTTGTCCTCCCTTACCTCCAGCACGGAGCTCGGTCTGTCACTGCCACTCCCCAGCATCAGTGCTCTCTGCGTGGGCACTTTTACAAGGAAGTACCGGAGAATCTAAGCGTCAACTAGATGCAGCTCTGGATGAACCCAAGTTACACCTGTCCTTTTATTATGAAATACCGACAGCGAGACATTGACAGGAAATGCTTTGTGGTTGCCAGGGATAACGAAAGGTCCAAACTGAAGATTCTGGAAGGCTGGTGATTTACTAAATATTAAACAATCATTCCACATACTAAATAAGGTAGACATGCCCACTGTTGTACTCAATACCAGTACCAGGGATAATGTGATGTTACACAATAACTAATCAGCACAGACAACAGTTTCAGCGGCACAGACTAAGTAGCACTGAAAATGTATATAACTTTTATTCAATTCGGAGTTTAATTGGGGGATGGTTACCTTTGGATGATCAAAAAAGTATCTTTATTATCTCTGAAACAAAGGTAGCACAAATTATTTTTTTCTTAATCCCATTTCATTCTTACAAAAGGACTATCTAAACTACACAAACCTGCACTAATGAACCACTATCCATTCAGTATAGCTGCTGCGTTTTTTTCACGTGGGTGGGATGTCAGCTTATTTGATGATGCAGCCCGGGGTGTAAACATTGTGCATCTAAAATGCAGAACAGTGAACTCCAGGCGGTGTCCAGTCCGTCTAAATGCACCATTACACATTTTACCTATATCTGTGATATAAAAACCACTGTAGCTCATTCTTCCCTCCCCTTTCTATTGCAATGGAGGTCTACTTTGTCTTGTGAGAAGCCAGAGGTAACACCTGGGAAAAACTGAGAGGCTACACTGGTGCAACTTTTATCAGGTGGAAACAATTTATGAGGGAATGCGGCCTCAAAACAGATGCAGAGGTTGTTGACTTTCTGCTGGACAGGTAATGGAATTTGATATTAAAATGAAGTTTATTTCATTTTTATTTTTTTCATTTTTTATGTTATGTTAGAAACAGGATAATATAGTCCAGCAACTAGTCTTTAACACCAGCAGTGATGGCTTATTTGTTTTTTTAGCCTTTCAATGGATGTGCTCTAATGCAACAGTTTCTAGCGGCTGTCGTTTTTCATATAAATCATACCAGCTCATGAGTGTAAGCTTTTTTAGCCCTGTTTTCAGGGGCACCATCTTTTATCTAAACTTATTTTAAAAAAGTGACAGAGGTTGATGTGTCCCCTCAATTCAGAAAGAGTAGAAAGCGGAAAGAGACAGCTGGCAAAGTCTAATACCCTCCTATTCATAACTTACATGTAGGGAAAACATAGCAGTTCAGCAGGGTAATTCACAAATTGATTCCCATGGGAGAACTTGTACTGAGTTGGGATGAAAGCATTCAAATACTTTCAATAATGTTTAAGGAGAGGATTTAAGACATTTGATTTTAATTTTGGCTCCATCATTTGGATATGATAGGGTCTAAGTCACATGCATGACTTATTGGTGAGGACCTTCCAAAAAACAACTCCCCCTTTTCAGAGGCATAAAACAATTCAATTCAGTTTATCTATATAGCGCCAATTCACAACGCATGTTATCTCGAGGCACTTTACAGTTCAACCAGACCATACAATCAAATTGATTCAAAGTTTTCTGTCTAAGGAAAACCAGTTGATTGCATCGACACATTGACTCGAAGGCAAGTCCTCACACCAAGCATGCTTGAAGCGACAGTGGAGAGGAAAAACCTCCACCAGAACCAGGCTCAGTGTGAGCGGCCATCTGCCGAGGCTGACTGGGGTTCAAGGAGACAGAAGCAGACATACAGTGAGAAGCGGAGATATAAAAGGCAACCGTCAACCAGCTCCACAGGCGGCCCCGTCCGGGAAACACAAAGCCAGGCAGACGAGCTCTGAGCCAGCTCCCATGTCAGAGGATGAAGAGAGAACATCCAGCCAGTTACAGTCAGAGAAACAGGACTACACTGAAAAACAGGCCAATCAGTATCGGGTATTGCAAGCTAACAAAGACCTTAATGACAGACCTGTTCTTCCGGTTCAATTCCCATGTTTTCTATGCCAAACAAAGCTTTGTTGGGCTACTCTATAAAGCTTGGAACTCGACGCCAATGTTGACATTTTGAATTGAAAAAGCTTCCAGGATGGGAAGCAAAACGTCTTCAAACTTGAAAAACAAATTCCAGTCGAGGAGAACCATGGAGGACTATGACCCACAGTTACAATTAAATTGAACACATATCATGTTTTTTTTCAAAGAACAGATAATCAGACTGGAGAGCTTCTAGATATCATGAAAATAAGTTTCTCTGGCATCATTTTGATAGAAGACAGGTGAATAAATCAGTTTTTAAGCAGAGCACAGAAACACAAGCAGGAATAGCTGCAGGTTAAAAGGTGAAAAAGATTTACCGAGATATGCAACATGAAATAAAATATATCTCAGAGTTTACCTGAAAGATTACAAGACATACTATGTTATATTTAAACTGCAACATATCTTGTTGTCATTTGTAATTCATCAAGACTAAGACTGTCCCAGCTAATTTCAAAACAGATGCAGAGTCAGACTACCAGGTGAGATGGACTTAAAGATATAGTGGAGGGTTTTCGCAATTTTTTTCAAAAACCAACACTCTCTACTTTAAAAAAAAATAAATAAATAATGCACATGCATAACCCTGTACCTGCTCCCGAGACGGAACGTTAATTAAATGCATGCAAGGACATGCACAAGCCTGTTTCTCCTCATCCCTGTTTAAAAGTTGCTGTTTGTATCGCTCATAAAGATTACTTTCCAAGAGAAGAGTTGCAATTTTTCCACTATGTCAGACTCACAAACAGTAAGTGAAAATGGGGAAGAGCATGTAGGACGGCCTTACTCAAACATATCACCCAAATGATTGATAATTAGGAGGACCACTTATTTTGATGATCTACCCAGAAAGAGAATTTTCCACTATACCTTTAAAATTCAAATATATAAAAACCTTAAGAATTTAAGCACAAACAATAGAGTAAAAATCAGTTCAATAATTTCTGAAATATACCTATCAATACATGGGCTTTGGCTGTCAACATGTTGTAATAAGATTCTAAATCCCTAATGCAGCTTAAAGGGAAACCATCCATAGAACGATGGACGGACGGACGAAGGTAAAAAAAAGAAAGAAAGAAACAAAGAAAGAAAGAAACAAACAAACAGAGAAAGAAACAAAGAAAGAATTTAAACTTTGTACATACCAGGGATGCACGATATGTCACTTTTGTTGTTGGCATCAGTACCAACTGTTATTAATCATTAATTAACATATTAATGTTTTTTTAACCCTATATAAATAATCAACTAAAAAAGTATCTGTCTAACTATCAGTAAATATAAATATCCGTGTATTGTGGTACTCTTTTCTTCTCAACAAAAGGAAAGCGTTCAATAAATACATGTTTGGGCTCATGTATGAAAAATACAAGGACCTAATGAAAGCCTTTGGGTTGTGTAACTGTAGGTCCATCAGTCACCACTGTTGGAGTGTCCCCACAAACTTTCATCACAGAGTTACGCCCTCTCTCTAAGCTTATATTGCTCCACTTTTCCCCCCCCAGTTACTGTCAACTAAGCCAGGAAAACGTTTGCAGTTTTTAAACAGGTTTAAATGACATCTTTCCTCATTATAGACAGCAGAAGTTTAGAGTGAACGCCTTACTCAGCAAAAAATTATTCAAAACAATAAATACCATATTTTATTAGCTACTGCAACTTTGTAAACAGCAATTCAATTCAAGGAGCAGCTTGCAGGAACACAAATCTGTGATATTCAAATGCATTTCTGTTCGTAACTTCTGTCTGTCTTGTAAGGCAGATGTCTTCATCAGGGGTCCGTGACCCCTAAGAGGTCAGCAGAGGTACTGCATGGGGGTCATGAAAGTTTTTGTCGATTACAAATTTTCTTTTTTTATATTTCCCCCCTGTAATTTTTTGCACTAATTGAAATGTCTTTAACTACACATTAACATGAATTCAACACACTGTAGTAAACAGATAGATGGAGGCAGAAGATGTCTTTCAGTCATCAATGCACACATTCAGCGACACGCAGGAGATCTTTCAAGCTGGGCACCGTTTCATTCACAACACCTGTCCCATCAACCAGGAATCAGAATCAGAAATACTTTGATAAACCGAGGGAGAAATTACTTTCGTTACATGACTCCATCTGTAATAGAGTGACTATAGGACTAGTTTGATATAACACAATTTCATACAATATATACAATTAGGGGGCCCCCCGCTCGATCTCGCCATCAGTTTGGGGGTCCTTGGCCTGGAAAACTTTGAAGACCCCACTTTTAAGGGATTTAAATTGACATATGTTTAAATATAGTGATATAAAAATAAGTTCTGCTTTATGACATCATAAAGGAACTTTATAAGAGTAACTACAGTGAATGCAAAACATGGAAAGCTAAAATTAGAAGGAAATGCAAATGCAACCTTTCATGCAACTCAAACTAAATGTTAGGGATAATTTGCAATCAAACTGAGAGCAGTAGGTTTGATGAGAAGCATCTCAGTACAGTGTTTTTGTTGTCAAGTAATTGTGGCCAATGATTGGCTAAGGGTGGCCATGGCCACCCCTGCCCCCCCATCTAGTTCTGCCCCTGACCACAGTGTTTTTTTGTTTTGTTTTTTGTCAAGTAATTGTTAATATATATATATAATTAAATTGTTTTGAATATTCTACTTTGAAAAAAAAAACAATGGTATGGGTGGTAAGGGTGGCCATGGCCCCCATCTAGCTCCGCCCCTGCTCAGTAGATCTTCTCCAACTGCAAGTAAATTGAGCCTCAATGACAGATGAATTGGGTGGTGCTGACCCCCCCTCCTCCCCCACTCCTGTTGATGGCGTATTACACTGTAGCCTCATCTCTAGGAGGATGAGGAGGAGGATGAAGGGTGGAGAGACGTCGTGGAGCTGTCACCATGAGAGCAAAGCGCTCCTGTAGGGATCTGAGTCCACTTTCCTGCAGCCACCATCCTCCACCAACAGCCACAAACACACCCACATCCACGCATGATCCCACTGAGCTGAACGTTTATATCAGTGGGTTCAAATAAGGCTGTGATGATCCAGAAATAAAGGAGATTCGCCTCAGGGAGCTTAGTTGCCCACAGCGGTGCGAGGTGTTAATCTGACAGCATGCAGGATGTTACATCAGAAGTAACATCGAACCAGAAAGCTCCACAGGCAGCAATAAAACATGCAAAGAAATTAAACACTAGAAACATCTCGGTTTTGCTGGACATAAGGAAGTAAACATCGGTTCTACTAGAAGCAGCAGAAGCTCCGACAGCAGCGGAGTTTTTGCATGAAGCGAATCAAGCAGCAGGACACGGTCAGCTCCAGCTGGGACCGAATTCACTCCGTTTACCTCTTCAGTCCCTCCGGGTGACGCAGCTTCGCGGATCCGTCTTAGATCCGAACCTCAATCCGGACCCGAAGAGACGGACGGTGACCGGAGGAGCGAGCAGCAGCAGCGGCTGCAGACATGCTGCACAGATCGGGGAGCGGTGACCTACTTCCGAAGCGACATGAGGAGATAATGTTCATGCGCTGTCTGTCTGCGCTCACATGCAGGACATCCCTCCCATAAGAAGCCCGCTGTCTGCTCCAGCAGGACCGAGAGGTTGACCAGAGCTTTCATACGCAGCAGCACTTTGCCAAACGCTTTCTGGAAAGCGCATGACGTTATTTCACTGATCTTCTGCCTGGGAGGCTCCATTTCAAGGCAGCAGTTAACAAAGTTTCTTCTAAATATTGATGAACTCAGAAATGTTGTTACGTTTGTCACCAAAGCGACAGTAAACCAGATTTAGAGTTAA
>NW_015150640.1:795354-808633 GCF_000732505.1 Cyprinodon variegatus | reverse complement strand
ATGACATCTTACCTTTACAGAGGTACCAAAAGTTTCTTCTTAAATCTAATAGCTTTGAGGCTATAAGTTATTTACTTTTGTGTGTTTTTGTCAGGCAGAAATTTATTTATACCCCCTTAGGGTGTAAGAGGTTAGGGCCCCGACGTCTATTTTTATAATTTTACCGCATATATAACACAAAATGTAGTTTTTTAAAGAGCATGAATTCTGTACTTATTTTTAATGTTAGTATACTGATGTGCATAATTAACCACAAGAAAAAATAAATGTTTTCAATATTCCACTTGAGAGTAGTACTGCTGCCATTGTCTGTATTAGAGGGAAATAAATGGTAGGGGTGGCCACAGGATGGGCCAGTGACTGGCCCCCCATCTAGCTCCGCCCCTGACCACAGTGTTTTTATTGTCAAGTAATTGTTAATATATATTAAGTTAAATTGTTTTAAATATTCTACTTGAGAGAAAAAATAGGGGTGGCCAATGACTGGCTAAGGATAGCTATGACTACCCCTGCCCCCCATCTAGCTCCGCCCCTGCTCAGTAGATCTTCTCCAACTGCAAGTAAATTGAGCCTCAATGAAAGATAAATTATTTCACTGATCTGCTGCCTGAGAGGCTCTATTTTAAGGCAGCAGTCAACAAACTTTCTTCTAAATATTTATGAACTGAAAATGTTGTTACATTTGTCACAAAAGTGACAGTAAACCAGATTTAGAGTTAAAAGAAAATAAAAATGGCAACAAGAACTATATGTATTATAAATAGTGTTGCACCGATACTAGTATCGTGCATGGCCCCGATACTGCAATAAAATTGTTGTATCGGCAATGGTTTAACTATCAGTAAGCAGAAACTGCAGTTGCGATTTTTTTCAATCGTTGCACGCAGCTGCAGCTCACAATTTATGTTCGGCCCGACGCTCTGATGCGATCTATCTGCTCACACTGTTCAACTAAAAACCACGTCGGACTCAGCTCCTCAGTGAGATGGAGCTGCTCTGACTTGTCTATCTGGAAGCCAAACAAACAGAAGGGGAATATTAAGCTCACTATAGTGAAAGGTGTATATTAGTTAATGTGTATTTAAAGACATTTCAATTAGTGGAAAAAATTGCGGGGGGAATATAAAAAAAAAAAAAGAAATCAACCAAAACTTTTGCGACCCCATGCAGTAACTCTGTGGACCCGCAGGTATGCAATAAAAAGTTCTAGTGGATTCACTTTGTATTAGTCTTTTTCCTAGCCTAGTAAACTAGCCCAACCCGCCTGCAGCCAAAATCATTTTTGCCTGCGATTGGTCTAGCCTCGATCGAGGCCCAGGCCCTAGAACTGGCGGGCCAATCACAATGCAGAAATGCGTTTTGAATGTCTGGAAGCAAAGCAGGCGGGGTTTTGAGGGTGTGATGACAAAGCTGGACGGCGATGGATAAAGCACAACAAGGAAGATGGCAAAAACTTTTGAAGAGTCCTCGTTTGACTCAGCTTTGGAAGGATTAGACTTGGGGTTTTCGTTGAAACTTCTGTTGTGCTTACTACGTCATAGTCAGTTGCGCTCATTGGTCAGAGCATTGGTCATTAGGCACAGACATGGTTTTTAAAAATAACGGGTTGTTCTCATCAACAATCTTCTGATGTCTCATTCATCGGGGACAGACTAAATTACACATTTAATCTCACATTTAGTCTGGTTTTAGTCTGGTTTTTCCTGCTTCACAAAGGTAGGCAGCAGCTTGACAAAGCCTTGATGGCAATTATTTAACATCCAAGTTGTATGCAGTTCTTCATATATACACACACACACACACACACACATCAATTTCAAACAGATGGTATCCGTAGATACTGGTATCGGCCGACACTGCACAGCCAGGTATCGGGTATCGTATCAGGGCCAAAAAATGGCATCGACAACACTAATTATAAATAAAATTGTTGTCCTACTCTTCATTTAGCTACTGCTCAGATGCAATCAATCAGTTTAACTCAAATATTGTGTCTTATAATTTTTTTTTTTCTGAAAATCTGTTGAGTGAAAAAAAAAGTGCATATTTTAATCAGAAATGTACGCTTACTGAAGAGCGCATGCATGTGGCGTGAATACTGTACAATACATGCTTCAAATAGTGGCTCCTTTTTTGCAAAAATTACTGCCTCACTAAAGTGCATCATCCAGAAGATAACCCCGGTTCAAATAGACTCCATCATTCCTGCATTTTTCTCTCCATTGGAAATAGAAGCTGTTATAGTCGATGGGATAATTCCCACTGCCTCCATGGTGCTACATCATCAGGAGAGTTATATTGTTATGCATTGAGCAGCTCTAATTTCTGTCACTCAGATTGTCTTTAGAAACTGAAAAAAAAGTTAGGGATGATGAGCGTCAGGTTCACACTGAATACAATGCAGATGCGGTGTGGGCGTGCAGCGATAAGTCACTCACACTGAAACCAGGCTGGTCCAGCTATGACTCCGGCTGAAGAACTGCCTCTAGAGACACAAAAAAGTTCACATGGGTTCACGCTCAATCCCTTTAGTTCTTTTGGAAAACTCTATCTGTACATTTAAATAACCCTCTCATTCTCCAATAGACACACTGTCCTTGTGTTTTTTTTTGTTTTTTTTTTATATTCTGAACTCACACGGACTTATTTTCTGCCTGGCTCCTGACTTTTCCTATTTGGCATGTGAAGCTCAGGAGCTTCATGCTGAAACTGCTCCTGCGTCCAACAAAACTTTCTTTTAGGGGAAACATGTCATTGAGCCGCAGAACGTCCCACATCTGTGGCTACATATTGATTTTAATGATTTCAGCACCTTGCAGTGCCCACATCACAGCTGCACCGTGTTCATTATGAGCCCAGCAGAAGTCTGTGTGAACCCAGGGTAAAGACCAGCCGGGAAGGCAGGCACAGGAAGAATACAGCGGATCTGGTACATTTCAAATTAAGAGAAGTGGCTGTCTGAATCCATGAATAGATCTCACATGCCTCCAGAGGGGATGAATAACAGAGCAGACATGGATATCAGTCACTGTGAACCCACGATAAAAGCCTGTGTTACTCTCATATAGGCTTTCAGCTCATCTGCATAATCGACTCTCAATGAGGTTTAGGTCTGACTAGTGGTTTACTAATTCTGTTGTGGAGAGTGAGATCTACTCTACTGTCATTTGCTCGGGTAACACAATAAGAGCAAATTATCTTAAAAAGCCCAAAAAGCTAATAAACAAGGTTAGTTCTGTTCTAGACACTCCTCTAGAAGTTTTGGAGAGGATTTCAAAGGAAGAATCCTTCATAAAATGAAGAACATTATGGACAACAGTGAGCATCACCTTAAGGGGACTGTTAAAAACATCAGTGTCTGCAGTCAAAGACTTTTCAGATCTTGTGCAAAATTGACCGCTACAGATCCTTCTTTTTTTACAGCTATCAATACAAGAAATTGGTGGAAAAAAAATGTTAAAAACTGCATTTAGTTTCCTTTGATATCAATAAAGTATTTTTTTTATTTGAATAATCTCCTGGTAAATAAAACTCGGGTGACAACAGAATCACTAAAGCAGGGTTTGGAATGATTGGCAATTAGTTAATTCGGAGATTGAAACCAGTATCTCCAAAAGGCCGGTCCTGATTTCAATGTTAACTCTATATTTGCTCCTAATTCAGCCATGATTAAATGTTTTGCGGATTCGTAGCTGTGATGATTGGCTCATTTTAAACATCCTGTTTTAAGGGCGATCTAGGTTCAGGACTAAAACGGACGACTCATCAAGTCCACCAAAAGTCTGCAAAGTTCAACCGATCCAAAGTATGTCAAGAAGCCTGAATCAAAACTCAAGAACAGTTTTGATTTGGTGTTAAAACCTTATTTAATATTTCTTGCAGCAACAATGGTGCAGTAACAATAAAGAAACAGAAAAATTGTATATATGACAATATTCATGCATTTACTGATGGATGGAAAAACGCCCTCTATTCTGACATATCATTAAAAACGAGATTGGGCTGAAAAGGGTGTAACCTGATAAGAAGATATTAACCTCAAATTTATCAGAGTCCAAGTTTGAGTTTGTTGCCATAAGTAACCATCAGAATTCCCCAGTAGAGCCAATTCACAGTATGAAAAAGTAGTTTGAACCAGAGAGGGAACATGCTATTAAGAGAGTTAAGGAATTCAGTTTTGTTTGTACTGAAAATGTGTTAAAATATAAATAAATATATATAATATATATACTATTGCTGCTGTTTTATTGCTTTTATTGTAATGTCTATACTTTATATTTATCTTATCACTGTTACTTGTCATGTCCCGCACTTTATGTCAGTCTGTAAATGTCAGTCTTGTATATTTCTTGTATATTTGTATATTTCTAGAGAGAAAACGTAATTTCATTTCCCTTGTATGTCTTGTACATATGAAGAAAGTGACAATAAAAGCTGACTTGACTTGACTTGACTTAAGCCCATAAGGGGTTAATAGGGGAATGGAAGCCTAGTGGTTAGGGCATAGAGCTGCATAGAGCTTGGAATCCTGAGGTTCTGATTTCGAGCCCCGCTTCCAAAGACTGCCACTCTGGGTCCCTGAGCAAGACCCACACTGCTCCCGGGCGCCCCACGATGACGGCACACTGCTCCCGAAGGGGATGGGTTAAATGCAGAGGTAAATTTCTCCAATGTGAGATCAATAAAGCTCAATTATTATCATCATTATTAAAATGTAAGGAATGGGCCTGGATTTGTATATATTTGGCTGGACTGCTTGTATCCTAAAAAAAAACAGCCCAATAAGAAAAAGAGAGGACTGGTATCAAAAAGTCAGTCTTAAAACATGTCTGTATTTAGACTTCTAACAAATCTCCAACTCGTTATAAACATCTAAATGAAAGTGTTCTCTTTGAAACCAAATATCACCAAATTTAACCTGGATGCCTTGGAAACATTTAGGCAGAATTTGGACACATTTTCACTTAAAATATCAATTGGAGGGCCCTAAAACCCCCAGGTAGGTGTGTTGATCATTAAAGGACGTCACTGCCCTTTCATGACCCCAACTTCACATCTACTCACTCATGTGACTTTGTGCTCTTTCTCCACATTTTTAGTCATTAAACCACAAATTAAATGTAAATCTTACTTTAATCTGAAACAAAATCTAAGGACCAATCAGTAACAATCCAGGACATTTTATCCTTTGCCAAACATCTGATGTTCTCTGGTTCAGGATTGATTTGACAAAAGGGAGCAACACTTAAAGCTTATATTGTGGACAGATGTGTGTGGTGGCTGCTGGTATTTGTTATCTATGTGCTTGAATCTACCGATTGTCTTCCTTCCACTCAACTTTCCTACAATATCTGATGATAAAGAGATCTAAATGGTTGGCTTCTCTAACCATTTGTAACTTACCCTTCTAGTAGAGGGCATCATTGATCAACTGTTAATTCTTTTTAAATGATAATTTCAGATTCATTTTTGACCCAGTAGGCCTCTGAGGACTAACTAAAAATAAAAATATATATATATTTTCATAGCTAAACCTTATTCACAGTATAAAACGTCAGTATAGAAAAGCAGAAACATAGTCTATTAATCAATCATTTAAAGCATGTCAAAGTAAAATCCTGCAGAGGGAGCAAGTTTGCATCTTCTCCTAACACAGATTTGCTTAAGTAAGAATCTTGAGGAGCCGGGTACTTCCTTTGTATGATGAAAATCAGTTCTCTGGTTTCTGCAAGATCTTCTCATCAAACCTCAAAGCAGTGGAAGCTGAAGTCAACCACCTTGGCTTGAGCCAGTGGCGTTACTCGTTGCTGTTTGGACTGTGTTCTCCAACAAATTCAGTCATACTGGGAGCGTTTGTGCTGTACAGAAAAACCTCAGCATTCCCTAAGCACGTTCATCAATCCAAAAAAAAGGAGTGAAAAATGCAATCTAACTACTTAACTAATTACTCTAAGAAACATTGGCTATTTTCCTCTTTTTGGGAGGAAATACCTCCTGCATTCTACAAAAAAATTGTTTTATTTTTAGTAAAGACTGTTGTAGAACCCTTTTTCTGCAAACAACAGATGTTGCAAAAAGGGACTCAGCATTACTGCACTGAATGAAGCTCTAATAAAAAGGTTTTAGTTGTAAATGTAGGAAGGGAAAAACTTGTAAAGTGCAATTTGCTCTCTGCAGCTGTTTCTCTTGCTAACGTCTGATTATAGGTGCTCTCTTCATGTTTTCCGGGTTAATTAGCTGCAGTTTATTTTGGCCTAACGAGCATTACTAATTAGCAGTTTTGTGTGTTTTTTTTCATTCCTTCATCTGTATCAGTATGCTGTAAATGTAACTCTTTTGTGTATATTCCACTGACAGTGAAAATTAGGGGGTCATAAATACATAATGATATATCACCTTCATACCACTAAGCTTCCATTCCCGACAGCTGAACAAAGATATGCTCCTTTAGATTAGACTCATTTACTGCATCCTCTGCATCTAATGATGCATTCAGTCCAATGATGAGCAATTACTTCATTTTCTCTTCATTTTTCAACAATAAAATATAAAACCCATAGCTAATTTACTCACTGCTAAAACACTGACAGATCCAAGACTCACATACTCTTATAGTTTAATCAATTAAAGGTCAGTTTTTAACTTTAGAATTGGATTGATTAAAAAGCAGCCGCTTCGTCACTTTAGTGTGCATTCAAAAGTGAGCTTAATTGATATAAATACTGATTACTTACCTCTATAAGCTTTACATTGTGTGATTAACAGCTGTAAAGGAACCCAGTGTGTTGAGTTAATGAGGCGTAAGCACTGGGAAATGTGTATGGAGGGTAGGCTGCTGAGAGCTGACCTGTGCTGCAACAAACACACGGCCACATGCTGAAGAAAGCTGCATGACATCTTCCTGCTAGCTGCATCTCACAGAGTTACAGTTAACGCAGTGATGATGTAGACATTCTGCTGAGATTCTGAAAATAAGCTCAATAGAAGACTGAATGCTGATTCCTTTGTTGTAAGGAAGCAGACTTTACGAAAACCACATACAGTATGCTTATTTTTGTTGTTGCTCCCTTTACAACTACACAACTGAAAGTTTGCCCCTCTTTAAAACAACACAGAATCAGACACATTACTACTGCTCCTTTAACTGCAAAGCAGACAGAGCCAAAGAGTATTTAACCAAGAATGAACATTCATAGGTTAAAAAGAATCGGTCAACAAAAATCCTGCAACAGTTGCATAAAACAGAGGAAGTGGAGCAACTGTTCCTCCTGATCTCAGAAAATCTGATAACTGCTGAATTTCTAAAGCATAAGGACAGAGGAAAAGATTGAGAAATGGATGGAAGGAAAGGAAGATAGATTAAGTAGAGAAAATATAAAGCATGGATTGCAGGGTGGATGCTGCAAAGGAATGGAAACAGAAGGGCTCTTTCTGAAAAATCTAATTTTCTCAGTGTCTTTACATTAGATAGATATAATAGCACTTTTTTCTTCATTACTCACCAATGTAATTTTTCAGTACTTCAAAAGTTGATCATTTATGAGATCTCCAAAATGTTTTACAATCATCTCCCATTTGAATTTGATAAAGTCTTCTCCCCTGGAACTCTGATCTGAGGACATATTTCCTGATAAAGATGAATTTTTCATTTAGAAGGTGGAGAAAAGGTGTATTATTTTATTGATCTTCCCCTTGGCTCAGCGCTTCCTGAAAAGTCAGAGCTGATATTCTTTCACAGCCCCAATGACTCCAGGCCTTCACAGATCAAAGTCTGAAGGGGGAAAAAAAAGTCTAGAAAAAGATCCTTTTGGACTTTCAAATAAGAAAAAGTGATGGGCGTTTCAAATGGAAACACACCTAACCCTTTAAACATATATAACATTTATGACAAAGTGGTAAAATATTAGACCACCTTTGTTTTCTTCAATTTCTCATTCTAAAGTTTTACTACCTTAAAATACAGTTAAGCATGACATTTCTTTTCCAAGTCAAAGAGTAATACCTCAGTCACTTTTTTTGCATCCTTTTTTGTTTTGTTATTTCTCTCAGTCACATATCTCACTTAAAGTATGCACAGTTTGAACATACTACAGTTAACTGAATATGGTTGGGTGTTATTCTGGACTGCTATCTAGATGGCTATCCAAACTGCTACCAAGGCAGTTGTTTGCCAGATTAGTTGATTCTTTAGTAAATATTTGCTATTGAAGAGTCACCACCCTTCACTCTTATTTCTGCTTTTCTCAAGTCACTTTAGCCTCTTTTAAGTAGAATTAACATTGTCTCATCTGAATTAGTGTGCATGAAAACGAAAACATAAAATGAAATGCCTAACTTTCCCAGAATATTTGAAATTTTTATAAGGTATAATGTTTACCCAATAATTATTAATATAAATTTAGATTAAAAATAAATAAATGATAGTTAAAAGAACAGTGCATGTTTATTTAAATAAGATTAACAATTGCTCAAGAATGAGAGGATAGTTAGACTAAAAACAAATATGTATTTAATTTTGATTTAAAACAACCTGGGGTGTTAGTGCTTTTAGTGTCTTCTGAAATTAATTCAGGAACTGAGAAGCATAAGAGCTAAAAGCTGCTTCTCCGTGTTTGGTTCTGGTTCTGGGTGCAGAGTAGAGACTGACATTTTTTCGGGAATCCCACGGGTCACTGGATTCCTGTGGGATTCCCGTGGGATGGGAGTCAGTATTAGTAACGATCACGTGATTGGGACGGTGCAGGAATAAACATTAACGGGAGCAGACGGGAGCAGGAGCAAACCAATAATAACTAAAAAAAAAAAAACTAGGATCGATGCCAAAAAATAAAATAAAATCGAAAGAAAAAAAAAACAGTACTGGCGCGGCGCCGCCATTTTGTAGTTTTTTTCCTTGAACCCTACACTATAATGCGAGTCAAAAAAACTACACGACCCAAAAACAGTGCTTCCATTCAGAGTTTTTCACCCGCGCTAAAAAAGAAAAAAAAAACAAGAATGGGAGTGGTGCAGGAGCGGGAGTCATTCTGAATGGGAGCGGGATGGGAGTGGGAGCAATTTCACCAGGAGTGGGACGGGACAGGATTTAGATTTCTACTAGATTTCTACTCTGGCCAGGGACACAATTTTTTTCTGTGGGAGTGGGACAGGACAGGAGTGAAAATCCACTCCCATGTCAGTCTCTAGTGCAGAGTAGGCTTGGGTCAGAAGATCTGAGAGGTTTGAACGGTTCACACAAAACAAACCGGTAGCTTAAAAAAACTTACAACCTGAATGAGGGTTAATATTTATATATTATTGTTTATTACCGTAACTCTGCATCTTAATAAGTGAATTAAAGTATGACTGGATAGTGGATTTTTTTTTTTTTTTTTTTTACAGATGCAACAGAGACACCAAAAAACGATGGTTTGTATGTTAACAAATTTAAACTTACAAACAAACTTAAAATCATTATACTTGGCATAAATAAACATAGCGTATGTCCAGGGGCCTACAATCTCCTCATTCCTGCTCTGTGAACAACACCAAGGTTAGTATCCACTCCAGTCAAAACTGAACAGAATATTTTTTTTTTATTTGTGAAATAAGCCCATAAAACTCATAGATTCTCAGTTTGTACTCCTGAACCCACTCTGGATGTTTAATGACACCTTTATTATCCACTTAACCAAACTCTCAGTATGAACATGTAGCTGATTTTCATTCTCCTTTAGAAATGATGAATGTCGACTCTAATGAAGGCCAGAAGTCAAACGCTGACAATTTAAAATATCTAAAAGGGATTTTTAAATAGCAGCCTAGTATGAATTAAAGAAACTGTATGTTTATTGGCACTAGGAGAGGACCTTACTGACTTTACAAAGCTATAAAGGTAGTTTCAAACATCCACTGGTGTCTTTTTGCAAGGTTGAAGGACATTAAAATATAATGTACTTTAAAAAGACTGGGGGAAGTTGAATATCAAACAGAAGAGCAGGACTGAGCCATGTGCTGAAGAATATAACTAACCTGCAGACAGAAGCTAGAGCGGGTTAAACCAAAGGCCATGAAGTCATTTTAAGTGGTAACAGCAGCGTGTGTTTTAAGGCCGATGAATCATTTAGAAGGTAAACAACTTAATCCCATGAAGTCACTGTTCAAGCCTTTATTGGCTTCAGTTGCATTCATGAATCAGTCTAACTTGCAGTGAATCTGCGTCTTCACATACGTATCGAGTGCCCACTCCTAATGAGATATCATTACCCAGAAACGCAGCTCCAGGTTAAAAAAAAAAACAAAACAAAAAGAAGCAATCTCTCCTCCCGGAGGATCTTTACAAAGTTTTCAACATGCCAAAATAAATCCCATTTATAAAATACATTTCATTTCACAGCTGAGGATTTTACTCATTTTAAATCTGTAATCTACATGACAACTGATTGTTCTTTGTTCTTGAAATATAGTAGGTAGGTGGAAAAATAAGATGATGCAAAAAATATATATATATAATGACAAGAACTTTGTTAGACCTCATCTAGCTTGTATTTTTCCCCCCAGATTTTATTAGCATGGTACTATCTCAGAGACAACTGAGTTTTCAGCACATTATTAAAAAGGAAGTAAAAGTTACAGTGGTGGAGATACAGAGAGGAGATCCAGGCACTTGTGACTTGGTGCACCTTTAAACTCGGCATCGAGGAGACAAAATAATGATGAACCAACATCTGGAAGTCAAGAACCTGATTCAACTCAGAAATGAGTGATATAAAGAATGAAGTAGACTTGACATTTCTTAGGCTACACATCTCAGAGGGCCTGGGCTGGACCCTTAACACCACCCTCATTTTAAAAAGGCCCAGCAACATCTTCCTCAGAGCGCTGAGGAGGAACAAACTCCCTCCACCTCTGCTGAAAAACTTTAACAACTGCAGAATAGAGCGCATCCTGACGTATGGATGAGCAGCTGCACTGCGCCCAGGAAGAAACAACTGCAGACGGTCATGCAGACTGCTCAATGGTTGATTGACTCCCACCTCCCACATCTATGGATCTACTTGGACAGTCTTCTCAAATGGGCCACAAACATCCAGGATGACCAGGATGAGAGCCTACTCTATCTAAATAAAACACATCTTTTTCGAAACAGATGTGCAAAAGCAGCTGGAAGACATTATGACACACATACTGTACACTGCTACTTTCTAGTGCAATAAACAGATCACTGTAATTTTTTGTATTAATATTAACACCAAGTATAACACAGTATGACTTAACTAAATCTGAAATCACTAAAAGTGGTGCTGCTAACTTAAGTAGTTATACCTTTTATTGTATTTTACAACGGCGATACAGCTTTTCTTTTTCAGGTGCAGGACAGGTAGATTGGTGGATAATCAGACTTATAAATCAAATATAGTTCTAAGAGATGAAGGAAAGCAAATTTATTTTATAAAATATAAAGGTTTAGGGGTTATATTAAATACTTAAGATGTGCAAAGAAACTATTTGGATTTCCAAATATTAATGGAATGTTTGTTTCCAGTGGTTGAACCATGGATGCAGACATCAGTTGAAGATGAGCAAATTATTCATCTTCTAATGCACCTTCAAGTAGAGTAAAATAAAACCTTTTTAAGGCTGGAACATTTTAAACAAATACTAAGTAAAAACAACATGTAAAAGATTCAAATAAACCACACAAAAAAACGACTTAGTTATGTGTTTATTTTCCACCTGGTCGTTAAACCCAGTAATATGTTCAACACCATGTGCTGAGAATCAGAGGCTTTCCAAATGGGAGGAAAACTCTCCGTTCAGCTGGCAGCTGCTGGTGCAGAGAAACACCAGAGTAGACTCTTAATGAACAAGCCGATATTTAAGCTCAACAAATCTACATCCTCACCTTAAACACTTAAAAGTTTTACTTTGTGGGATAAAGAAATAATACTATACACTTTTTTATTCACCATTTTAGCAACATTCTATAGCCACTGCTGTCGAAGCTTGACAATACGATTCGATGTGCAATGAATTATGGGAAATGATGGTCCACAAAGGGGACTCCAAACCTTCATATCACTTAAAAGGAGAACACATTTATCTGCTGCATTTGAACGAGTGTTGGTGTGTTATTACACTGTTGAAATCCAATGCTTCGCTTGTCTGGTCTGAATCAGAAGCAGACTTAAGTTTTCTTTGTTCGTTCCAGTTCAGTTTATATTCAGATTGGACTTGTACCTAAAAAAAACTATATCTCAATGCAAGGTCATGTGTGTGACCATCCTTCCTCTTTTCTATAGGATGGAAATGACGACAGCAGGACTGAGCTCAGACTATGAAATGGAAGAAAAACACTGAGAATTCTTCATGCAGAATCTTTGTTTCGCTGTATTTTTTGTACTATTGTGTCGCCACAATAAAACAGACAGGTGCATTTGTCCTCCCCACCAAAAAATATACTGAGGATGAGGAAAAAAAGATTTTAAAATGTTTACCTCACATATTTTCAATCTGAAAATGCATTACATTGTGATCACTGCCCTGGCCCCTTCATAAGCTGCTCTGATTGTTGATTAAGCAGCTACAGTCTGATGTAAAGCCCTTAGACTGAGTTAAAAAAGTCTTTAGAGTATGTTTTAATTAATGGAGCTGGTTTATAATACTTGTTTAAAATCATCTTAAAACTGGGATGAGGACCTGTCCATATCAAGCACTTAACTTCACCAGTGTTCCCAAGTAACGTCAACCATCAAATAAATAGTTTGTTATCTCATCAACAACAGGAGGATTTGGTTTTCGCTGACAGAATAAGGTTGGTGTTAGTAATGGTTAAATACTCAGCAATTCAATCTATTTAAAATGTTTCATATCAAATAACGTGTAATAATGTTTTATCAGGACAGTGATAGTACATTATTAGAGAGGCAATTAAAGCTGTAAAATATGGATAGACCAAGGAAAGCAGTGAGACAAAGTCAGGAGCTGAGCAATACCAAGTCAGAGCAACACCAGACAGGAAAGAGGGTTGCAAAGTGTGCACACCCAGCTGTTAGTGAGGCACTAAGCTTGTCTATTAGATATATGAGGTATGACTCTTATTTATTTTGTTGGGCAAACAATAATCCACATGGAGTTTCTTCGAGAAGGAAAAAAACTTTTTTATTGACCAAACTGTGTTGCGTTTCAAGCTTTGATTTTGGGTTTTCATTGAGGTTTATAATTATCCATCCATCCATCCATCCATCCATCCATCCATCCATCCATCCATCCATCCATCCATCCATCCATCCATCCATCC
>NW_015150640.1:771606-793234 GCF_000732505.1 Cyprinodon variegatus | reverse complement strand
AAATTAGCTTCTATCTGAAACATCTCCTCGGGGGAGGTGACCTTAAATTAGAGGGCAAAGGAACTCAAGTTGTGAAATTTGCCTGTAAGTCAATCATGTTTCAGAGAAAAATGAATGTATAACAGACTAAATGTTTGCCGCCGGTGGTATTGCACTGTGAGCAAGTTTCTCACTAGTAATGTGTGCAGCTAAGGACAAAAAGTAACAAACTGACTGCACCCTGAGCTATAGAATGCCAAGCAGAGCATTGGTGGAAGGAAATCCAGATTTTCTGTAATTTATGGATCTGTAAGGTTTGCAATCTGCCCCTTTGTATGTCCAACTCTTTCCTACAGAACCTTGGTTTCAGCTCTTTTGTTTGAGTCATGATGTTTCCTGTCGATTGGAAAGGTGGAACAGCTCTCTCTTTACTACAGACTCATAACAAGGTTACACTTGTGCTGGAAGAGCAATTTACAGGCTAATTCCATCCGCATTTCCTCTGATTTATCTGCACAATATATCCTGTTATTTTAACATCTTCCATAGATTTGAAGATCAGTTTACAAAGATAAAATGCTCAGTTGTTAGGGAAACAGCTCTATAAACTTAATATTTCATGTAATTTATTTAGAACAAAGTAAAATAGTTGGTTGTACTTCTAAAAAAACAAATGACTGTCACTGATTAAGTATTTCAGATCCAAATAAACTGTTAAAAGCCCCTTTATTCTGTTTTTAAAGAGACTTTAGAATAGAATTGCAAATCTCTTTATTGGCCCACAATGGAGAAATTATGATATAACAGCAGCAAAGCGACAAGCATCATAGGAAAAGAGTCACGAGTGTAGACATTAGAAAGTGCATTAAAAGAAAAACAGAATAAAGTCAGAAAAAATGTATAATAAAAAATAAAAAAAAACACTGTGCAAGAAGAGCAAAAAGAAGTTTTGAATACAAATACTGTAGTCACTAAAAAACAATAACCAAAATAAACAGTCTTGGACATTTTTACAGTAGGTAGATATAAGAAATAGCAGCAACAGCAAAGAGGTGCAAAATGAGTAGCATGTTATTTAGACTGACTAAAAAAAAAACTGCAAAATTAGCATAAAGTAAACAAGCAAGGCTTAAAAATCAAAAGCTCTCTGCCTGTTCAGCTGCTCAGTTGGGACCAAGTAGCACTAAATCGGTGACTTAGCAACGACACTGTGAAGGATCGCTATGGACAGCGGAAACATGCAAGAGGAGGAGAGTTTTGTGTCGGAGGTCATGAGATGAGTCTCCGCCTTCATACATTTTTTATTTAGAGGAGGAAAGCAGGGATGAAGATGCTGTGGAAGCGGACGCCAGGGCAGCAGAAGCTTGGTTTGGTGTAGAAGGCTTACAGCCGTACATGTTTGAGCCCTTGCCTCGCAACGCTGCCAGTTCTGTTAGCTCTACGCCGAAGACACAGACGCCCATCATTGTGAACACTGGGACGGAACTCAATGGTAAAGTTAATGATTCTGATTTGTTATTTCAACCGTTGCGTATATTAGCTCCGACATACGAGTAAAGATGCTATGAGCGAAAAATTTTGGTTGACAGATGACCGTTGATATATGATTAGCCGAATTTAGGTGTACAGGCTCACGTATAACTAACTGGCAGATTGTAAGACAGGATTTTTTTTTTTAAAGGCACACTATGCAACATTTTTCAGTTAATTAATGCGTTCCATAACGTTTTGGATGATAAATGAGTCATTTCAGGTCGAACAAAGGTTTTCTCGGCCGCCCTGGTGGTCTGTAGGGGAAATACCGTACTTGCAATAGGGGGTTTTCAGTGACGTCACTGGCCAGCTTCTGGTCCGCCATCTTCGGTGGCATATTATCGTATATCATATATATCATGTCGCGAATGGATAAGTACGCCAGCACGCTAGAGCCACCAGATCATGGAACATATCTGAGGAAATGTTCCGTGATCGACCATATGGACCCCTATGCCCTCCACGGTGCCTTGTTTAGCACTAATCCAGATGATTGGCCAAATGCAGAGCACGGTGACATAGTTCATTACCCGGTGTTCAGTGAAAACCCTCTGCACACTCATGAGGAAATGAGAGCGTACAAGGGTCTAGAGGCTCACAACCAGTTCACATCTGGTTGGGTACGAGATGTCGAAGTGATGTACATGAAGGAAATCGCCATCATACGTGGACGGGTGAGTTTTAATAAGATGGTAAAAATGTAAACAATCCGACGCAGGGCTCGCTATGCTAGGTGGCTAACGGCCGGCGGTGCGCGAACAGTTCCAAAGCTACAAGTCCTTGGAGTCTCATG
Organism: Cyprinodon variegatus; assembly: GCF_000732505.1. NCBI lineage: Eukaryota > Metazoa > Chordata > Actinopteri > Cyprinodontiformes > Cyprinodontidae > Cyprinodon > Cyprinodon variegatus. Next base: position 790,929 of record NW_015150640.1, on the reverse strand, counting down.
TGGAGTTTACGAATGGATGGGTTCAGGAGCTGCAGCTCATAAAGCCAGCAAACAGTGCTAACCGTTAGTGCTAACAACCACTCAGGCATGTAATGTACTTTTAACTAGCTGCTATGTGTTTCAAAGGTTTGGTTAGTAACGTTAACTGCCAAACCTCCCTAAACCCTCCGGGTTTCTCACATATTTGAGCCTTTTCCCGCTGGTTGAAATCAAGTTAAGGTGAAATTAATCAAATTAAAACACGGCTGAGAGAGGGAGTCCAGTACGCGGTAGTCATAGGCAGTAGTCTGAGTAGCGGCGGCGGAGACGGTCAACATTGCAGCCACAGAAAGCCACGCCACGGAAAGCCACGCCAAAGCCCTATTATTAATATATTCTTACGTTTTAAATGCTTGACAGTTAATTACCTGTGACAAAGTGAGCACTGCAGACTCTGGCGTATTCCAGCTTAACACCGTCCAAATCGGACCTGGATATCCGTGTCAGCCATAGGTGACGGCGTTGTTCAGATAGCTGTTTTGTTTTTTCACATTGATTCACGATTACGGCTGGTATGCGATAGAAAGAGCGTTGATCTCCACCTCCACGGGCCGTGCAACCAACAATTACACACGATTTCACCATTTTTCACTGTCAATACTGCCTAAGGCCGCCACCCAATATGGCGGACGCGCCGAGTAGTCACGTGAGCATGACGTCACCTGAAAACCCCCTATTGCAGGAGCCCTCGGCCCGCACCCACAGGCTCAGAAGTCTTGTGCATCGCGAGGGTCGGTCTTGCTTTACGGCAAGAACTGCTACACGCCCCCAGTGAAAGGCATGCTCGTTGCTAGCGCAGTGGTGATATTTGTGCAGTTATCATGGCGGAACCAGCGAGAAAACAGCAAAAGCCCATGTCGGAGCAGGCAAAAAGAGGAAAAGGGTTCTCTACCGCAGTAGACATGGTGATTCGTTGCGTTTGCCTGTCTGCTAAGCTCAAAACAACCGCGCCTGGCTTGACGGAGAAATCAGGAGAACAGCTGAGCATATTTACGACAGTGCACTTTTACTTTTGCCCTCTGGGGGGAGCCTCGCTGGAAAATCAACACCGGTTGCATAGTATACCTTTAAATAGAAATTGTCTAACTTTTGGGACAATAACGTCTGATGAAGAGTGCATTTATATACATGTTTAAGCCAGAAATTTAAATATAGCTTCCAATGACTTCAAAGTTTATTAAAGGTTTCAAAGCATATAGTGCTCAAAAATACAAAAGTATTTCAATGTAGTGATTCAAACACAATTTCAAACACTACAAGCATATTTTTACAGACTGTATCCCCACAGTCTGCTACACTTTTCCATAATTAAATGTTTATAGGCCAATTTAAGACAATTTACTTTGTTCTTGCATGATTGTGTGTGGCCAACCCAATATTTACGCAAATCCATTTTAATTACATTTAATAAAATGCTATTATCTACATGAACTAAATTTCAAGCAGAACAACTTTCAAATAAAAAATGCAGTAATAATGTGAATAATGTAGATGCAACAGTTTGTGTTTTCTTTTTCTATTGATCAAACAAAACATTAACCTGACTCCGCCAGATGGATTTGCTCCGCATATCCATCTGGAAACCTTCCGTTGAAGTAATTTTGGGAAGGGGCGAATATACTGGTTAGCGGATTGGCCTATGTTGGTGATAGATGGGCCAAATAAACCAATCAGATATGACGTACTAACAGAGCGATGACGAAGAGGAGCCAATTGATAGATCAAACTGTTGCCGAAACCAGTCGGGAGAAGATCAAAAACATCTTTTCCTCTGAGAAAAGCCTCCAGACCAGTGTTTTGCTCTTCTTTCAGTGAAGAAATACTCTGTAATTCTGATAAAACTTACTAGATAGCCACGCTAACGCTAGTTTAATTGGCTGAAGCTGCCATTTTCTTTAGACTGAACTGTCGCGCTTCTCGTTGCGTCACACCTCAACCCGCCTCAAAGCCAACGCTGATTGGACGTTCATTTGGTGAACGGCTCCAAATTTTCTTTAACGGAAAGTAGCCAGACTGATCTGCGAGTGAAACCTTGAAAGCTCGCGAGATCAGGATGGTCTCACGAGGCTAACAAAACATTGAGATCAGCAAAAAGTTGGCCACAATATGATAGAGAAATTATCTTTAAAAATTTGATTAAAAATGTATCCCTTACCAAACACGAGCCATGCAGGACACAAGGAAAAAAGAAGAAAAAATTAGAAATTAGATTAAAATTGTAAAGGAAAAGAAAATACTGGTATAAATAGATAAACTTGTTTCATTACGCTTTAAGTTATGTCACAAGGGGCATGTAAGAGGTTAGATTTAATCGCAGTAAAGATTTAAAACAAACATACAGCTCTACTGACTGCATCTAAAGTGGACTTATTGAATTTAACAGCTGTGGGTTCAGTTAACAGCTGGTCTGTTGCAGCACATTTCTGCTGAGATGCACAACAAACGGCTTTCGATCTGAGGGCCTCCTCTAGCTGTTCATATCTTGGTTTGATTACTCAGGAAAATAGAAATATCTGATGTGAAAAACCTCTCTATTTGCTAACCGGTGGTTTCCTGCACAGCTACAGAGAATATCTGTGCCATGTATGGCAGGTGGTCTCGTCCTGTCAGAACACAGTAACAAAAAGTAGCTTGCTTAGACTACAAAAAAACTTAAAAATCTGAAATAAATCAGATAATTTATACCCACATTGCAAAAAAAAAAAAAAAAAAAAAAACCTCTGACCTTAAAAAACAATTTATCATGGAACCAGATGAACACATTCAGATTTAAAGCGCAGGTGTGCAGAGCGTGCAGAACGAGCTGGGAGCCATTTGTCAGCTTCAGCGTCTCGTCTGCAGATGTTCAGGTGACAGATCAGCACTACAGAGCAGATCCAGGACAGGAGGTCTAATTATATGCTTTTGCTCTTCCTGCTCAAACACACACACACAGCAAGATGTCAGACAGCCTGCCTTGCAAAAAGGGAAGCAAGAGACATTTAAAAAAAGGGAAAAAGAGACAGGGAAGATATCTGAAGAGATTGCAGGAGAGGGGAAGGGAGGCATCAGGGAGAATCTCACATCTTGCTTAGTGAGAGAAAAGTCTCACTGAGGGGATGTTCTTTTCCACATTCAGACTCCCGTTTTCTTTGCCTGACAGCGTCACACAGACATCTTTCAGAGAGAAAAAGAAGCAACGAGGAAAGAGAAAACAAGGAGGATTTGTGACAGAGTGACGGCAAAAGACAAGACAGGAGATGGAAAGAGACGGCACAGAGTAAGATCCTTGTTAACAACGAAGCTCTGACAGAGGAGGCTTCAGCTGGAGATGGACTGAGAGGTGATGCCCCCCCGCCTGCCCACCTGCTGGGGCCTCGTCATGCTTTCAGCTTCTGCTGAACTGAAGGACACTTGTTGGCGTTTAATTCTCAGTGAAGGAGTCTGACATTTGTCTGTCACACTGAGATCTTCTGCTCAGTTCAGCCACGAGCAGAAACAACACATACAACACACACACAAGTGCACTCATAAACAGCCCCAGTGTGTGTGTGAGAAAGACCCTGGCTCTGAAAGCTCTGCAGCTGTGGAGTGGTGGACAGCTGACGCCGGTCTGTGGGTCTCCTTGTCTCGCCTGCAGAACAAGCCCTGCCTCTTCTTTCTTGTGACTTCATGAAACAGACCTGTAATTTTCACAGCTGTGTCTCAGCAGCCAGCAACAGACACAGAGCAAGAGAAGCAGCGACTTCTGGACAGAGCACAGCCTTTTCCTATCCTGATTCACAAAAAGTGCTTCCCAATCTTAGAAAACTGAGAGTCACGCTCGGTTTTGTTGGAAGTTTAGCATTAGGATTCAACCACAGACTGGCTGGTGGGTCTTTGTCTGACTGACCTCTGCATGTCTATGACTGTTTGTACTTGGAAACACAGTTTTAAATGAGGTAATAAAGTGCAGCAAATAAAGGAAACACAAAAACAGGACAATTAAAGGTCACACCTACATGTTTTTCAGCAATGACTTTTTAAAAAAAAACAATACATCTACCGAATGTCTAAAGTGATGCAGAACAAGAAGGCTGTCTCTGTCTGGGTACTCTTTGATTTTGGTCGGTGTGTTCTTGACTACAACAATAGCTCTAACTTCTGTCTAGATAAGACCATCTCTACTAGAGCAGTGAGATGCTTCCCAAATAATAAACGATGGATCAACAGTGATCTGAAGAAACACCTCAACAAGAAAATACCCCTCCAAGAAGGGAGAGAGGGGATTACAGAGGGGTATACAGAAGCAGCTTAAGGTCAAGATAAGAGAAAGCAAGGAGGTATACAGGAAGAGGCTGGAAAGCAAGCTCCAGGTCAAGAATCATCAATGATCAGAATGACGCCTTAGTAATTCAGCACTGATCCATCTATAAGCCAGTAGAGTATTTTTCTCGATTTACTTTGGGTGAGGAGTTCACACTCCGTTTGCTGGATGTAAAGTCAAGTGCTTCCATGGTAAATTGGCCTGAACCTAGCAAACAATCAAAGCATTATATTCATGATGGATTTTGTGGATATTCAGAAGCAACTGGCATCCAGCTAAACTCAGATACCAATGACAACCACACAAGGTGAAAAAAGTTTAAATGCGGGGCTATGAGAATGAGCAGAAGAGGCTGCAGGTATGTGTTTTGGCCACAGGTGGCAGTATCATTAAAAATGCCTCCATTTTTTTCATCATTGTCTCAAAAAAACATTTTTGTCTAGTCTTGAAATTTTTAAATATGAAGTAGGGTTGTCACGATACTAAACTTTTCAACTCGATACCGATACTATGTAAAATATTCAATACTCAATGTCATTTTCGATACAACAAGGATAAAAACAAAGACTCCAAAATTCAACAGAAATTTTTTCATTAATAAACAAAATACAATAAATAGATAAATAAATACAATAAACAATATTTTGAGGTTGTTTGCTATGCACAATATTAATCAAGCTTGATAAAAAAACTTACAAAATTAAAATTAAGTGTTCCTTCCTTGGCTATGCTTTACACACATAACAATGACACTAGCCAAACCAGTTAAAAAACAAAAATAATTCTCAGCAGCTGCACCTGTTACTGAAAAATTCTGAAACCGAAAAGTGCACAGAATTATTCAATCACACAATGTTCAGAAAGTGCATTGTCCTCTAATCTGCGCATAAGATGAATGACTGTTTAGGTGCGACTGGTGGTAGCACTGTATCGATACTTTTAAAAATGAGTATTGTATCCGGATACAACTTTTCAGTATCGATACTTTTTTGAGTATCGATACTTTTGACAAACCTAATATGAAGTCATGCTTTTTCAAAAGGCTGATGCATTAACTAACTCTAGTAAAACAGAGATTTGGGTACAAAATTTACTCTAAAGGTTGTTGGAAATTTATGAACCCTGGTTGCTTTCACTTTGCTAAGAAGAAAAAAGAAAAACACAACTTGTGATAAACAGAAAGTTGTGTTTGTACAGCATATACACTAAAAAAAATAATACAACCACTTTTGGCATTTACTTAATCATATTTAGTTAGATTAACACAATTGTTTTATGACCCTGCTCAAATGACACAATTGTGTTAAAGTAACTAAATATGATGAAAGAATGCCGTAAACGGTTGCATTCCTTTTTTCAGTGTAGTTTATTATAAAAAGTTAAGTAAAAAATATCTTCATTACAAAAAAATAAATAAAATAAAATTACAAAATGTCACCAGCTGAATATAATGCTTGTCTTAAATAAGATTGAGGCCAACAGAAAGTCAAGGGCCAGACTTTGGACACCCCTCTGGTTGATTCAATGCTAAAAAGGTTTGCCATATTCCTCTCCTTTCACAGTGTTCAATCAAAGGAGTAGCTTTGGATAAGATGGGGATCTGAGATGAGATTAATGAATAACGGGACAAACTGCACAGCAATAACTCTCAGCTTCTACCACCAACCATAAGCTGGATGAAAATCTGTTTTAAAAGCCATAAAATTTTGTCAGTCATAACGGAAAAAATGAATCAAGCCTGCTGAGTTAGAACTAAGGATGTTTTCAACATTCAGTCCAATAAAGCAGATTGTCATTAAACAAGTAAACAGGCAGTAAATCCAGCCATGAGTTTCTGTTGAGGAATATTTAAATGTCACTCACTAGCTTTGTTTATTAACACTGCTGCGTGATGTTTTGGAAAGAGTCTGAGTTTCCAGGGGGGTGGAGGGAAACTTCCGGTTTATAACTTCTGGAAAGTCCCCTCCCCCCTCTAATATAGAATATTTTATTATTTATTTTTTTAAACCAAAGCCTTGCAGCTCATCATGATGTCCCTTTAACCGCAAGTGGCCACGATCTGAAGCTCCGCCTCCACAGGGACAGCTTGGAGGTCATTGTGTCTCTTTTTTTTTCTCTGAATGAGCGTGTGCGGCAAGGAAGAGAGCAGTTCATCAGGAATAATGGGATTAAGTTCGGGACTGATAACCTTCTTTAGCTCTGGTGTGTGGGTGGTGCGTTTCTGTTTAACATGCTTCCATTAAAGCCACATCAAGTCTGTTGTGACGAACTGAAGGATTTGATGTTATTGGGACTCTGAAAGTCAACTCAAGTGTTTTATTTATACATTTTAAACATTTAATGCCTGCTTAAGGTCAGGGTCTCACTGAAGGTCAAGAGACAACTGTCCCAGGATGTTAAGAAAAAGAAAAAAAAAAACACTGCTTATACATATTCTGCATAAATCACGAGAAGTTAATCTAGAAACAATATTCATAAGAAATAAAGCTATACTAGCAGTAGTTTGTTTAGCATTTTGTTTTCTGTGGTATTTGCCTGCTGCAGAGCACAGCAAATCTCCCTCACTGTCGGACAGTAAATACAGCTCAACTTTTATCATTCTTAGGTCAGTTATCAAAATGCTCTATTTAAATTTATCAAAAACTTGGAACAATTTTTTCAAACATTAAAGAGACAAAGATAATGATGCAAAATATTTGAATTAATCCCAGAACTTAAAAGACCTTATGAGGATGAATGACTATGAAAAAAGGGAAACAAGTCCTCATCTGGAAGGTCATGCAGAGAAGAGGGAGCCATTTCTTTCAAACCTAGGTTAGTTTTAAAATGCACTCTGGGGGGGACTACAATGGAGGAGTCTTGCCAGAATTATTGCAACCTTTGAAGGAAAAATTCATAGGTGGATAATCCAGGTCCAGAAAGTAAAACATCTGTACAGAGAAGACTTCATTTTCATTTCCAACCCCTGGAGAATTGAACAGGATGAAGGAAAACCAGGGTTTTTACTTTCAGGACCTGGATTTTCCACCTCTGGAAAGATTAGGAAGTTTGCAAGCCTGACATGTCATCCTAACTATTACAGCATTATGTTGCAGGGTACTATGCTGCAGGAGGGACTGGTGCACTTCTCAACATAGATGGCATCATGAAAAAGGAACATTATGCAAAATTATTAAAGCAACACTTGAAGACATCAGTTTATTTGAGCAGAAGTGGGTCTTCCAACTGAACAATGACCACAAGTATGAAGCCAAATTAGTTACGAAATGGCATAAAAACAACAAAGTCCTTTTTGCAGAAGGCACATCACAAAATCCTGACATGACTCTCAAAAAATGTGCGAATAGATTTGATAAATCTTATAGTTTCAGCTGTGCATAATCCTTATAAAATGTAATAATGGATTTTATAAGAAATCTATGATATATCAAGAATCTTCAGGTCAGTTTTACCCGCGACCGCTGCGAAACCAATGCTAAAATAGACCTCCTTCCCCTCTGATGTCCATGCTGAACTGATCCACAGAAAGTAGCTTAATGTTTTAACTAGTTTTACTCCTTACACCAATTCAGGAGTAGGTTATCTAGTCAATCAAATCATGCCGTATTTAAAGAACATTTTCATGAAATTAGTTTACAGAAAATATAACCTGAAGGTACAAAAAGATGAACAATTTAACAAGATAAATGCATGTTTGAATGCATGCTGAATAAACTGAAATAGATAATTAATAAAGTTGGTATAAAAAGACTTGCAAAAATAACAAAAGTGAATTGAAATAGAAGAAAATAAAAATACCCGATAGGCCTCATTAAACTACAGTGAATAATAAAAAGAGGAATATTTAAAAAAAATAAATGTAAGTAAACCAAAGATTTTATGATATATAGTTGCCTAAACTAGACATGTGAAATCATGCAGAGATATAACTTTTTAATATCAGTTTAAATTAGAAATAAACCCTGTTGACGACTTAAGGTCAGCTAAAAGTGAAAAAGCTTAGAATTAAGTTAGTTTTATAAAAACATCAGATTTCTCAGCTGCTGTTAAGTCTTTCAAAAGGCTGTTATCACTGTAGGTTTTGTTTCGATGTATTGCTATTAGAGGAGCTAGGGAATCTGGATGAGTTGTAGGGCAAAACAGGTCTGTGAAAAATGTGGTGCTTTTAGCATTATTTGATTTAAAAGTTTTGGAAATTATGCAAGATGGACGGGCGACCTGTCCAGGGTGTACCCCGCCTCTCGCCCATAGACAAACTGAGACTTTAAAGTTAAGTTTTCTCCCTGATCTCGGTCTATAATTGTGTCTATAAATATTGGATCATTAACCGGACTAAGTTAGCAATAAATGTATCTGTACTCAGGTCAAAACATTTGCATTTTGTTGGCTCTAGGCACCATAACAACCAGAAAAGATTATATTGTTTGCAACTACTGACTTGTCAAATGTTAAGACAAATTAGGTTTCTGCCTCATGCTCCTGTCAATGTTTTTTACCTTCTTTCATATAACAATAAAACCAGAATTATGGTCCCTGCTGCCTGTAAACAACAAAGCTACCTGAGGCAACTGTAAATGTTTTGAAATATATTAGAACAGGTTGGTCATTCGGCATCAGCCTTTTCTTTTTATTATTTCCTTATTCTGATTAGTTTAAATTTTAATAAATTCTAAATAATCTGTTTTCCCTTGTTTATTGTTTTTGGTAAATGGCTACAAATGACACAATACCTTTTTTAAGTGGTACTATCACATATAAAAAAAAACACAAACCATTCATTCAGGTTAAATTAAAGATCATAAACAATATTATATTTAGACACTATCTTCTAAAACTACTAATCTGTTCAACAGCTTTAGCTCAGAAAACACCAACGTTCTTATTGCTTTACAAGCAAAACTTGGCATTTAGGTTTTTTAAGCTTTTTCACACTTTATGCTGCTCCTTTCCTTTTCCTTTCCCCTCCTCTGCTGGGGAAATTACCTCTGTTTTTTTTTTTTACAAATTGTGCACATGTGCAAAATCCTCCCTCAGGTCACCCTTTCTTTTTATGTCAAATAACGAATAATGCTCAAGTTCACTACAAACGGACCAAAAGCGAAGTGTAAAATGCAGAAATGAAACATTATAACCCAGCCAACAGGGCACCGTTTATTTAATCAGAAAGGCTTTATATGCAACCAGAGTGAGCTACTAGTGTAAAAATTCTGCAAGTAATAGTGTGCGACTTCGCCCCTTCAGTTTCTAGGGGACAAAAAAAAAAAATGGTTCTATAAATGTCTTATGAAAGTAATCTCTTCCTTTTTCATAATCTTTGCAGCTTGAGCTGCATTTTTAACATATAATTTTCTGACAGTTAGGAAATCAAATTGTTTGAGGTCTGACAAGAGATCAATGTGTGGCTTATAAATGGACTAGATAGGATTAATTTTGTTTGCAGACAATAGATTGAAACTAATTTGGATGTTCCGTCTCCTGTAGCACACACCTTTACTGTATAGTTTTCAATGATATAGGCTAGAGTGTTTCTTAAGAGTCATGCACCAAATATATATTTTACTGGAGCTTAAGAGTTGGATCTGACACGGTGTATTATAACGTTCTAAGAGACTCTCCAAAAAAAGTTAAAAACAAACCACTGGACTTAGTTCCCAAGTTTGAAGACGTTTCGCTTCCCATCCAGGAAGCTTTTTCATTTCAAAATGTCAGGAATAGTGTTGAGTTTTAGGTTTTATACAGTAGCTCAACGAAGCCCCTTTTTGTTTTGAAAGCATGCAAATTGGAATGGATGAACAGGTCCACCCCTTTGAAATGGGGGTCATTTGGCTTCTTTTGTTAGCCTGTTATGCCCCATACCCATCTAAGTGTCTGAAAGGAGGTTCATTAAAGGGGATTGTTGGCCTGGCTGAATATTGAATATTCGAAACCTCGAACTAAACACTATTCCTGACATTTTGAATTGAAAAAGCTTCCTGGATGGGAAGCGAAATGTCTTCAATCTTGGAAACAAAGTCCAGTGGATTGCTTTTAACCTTTTTTGGGGATGACTATGACCTGGATGACTGAGAATCTTCACCAACATATTCTAAGAGACAGATTCAAAAAGTAAGGTAGTGTGTCTGGTATAGTGCTAAACCAGTGGTATTTGGTAGGGGTGTGAAGAAAAAATAAATATTTTTGCTGATATATTGTAATTTTCGTACTATTTACATTTTAGTTCCTAGTATCAATCTTTGAAAAAAATCAAACATTTTTACCTAAAACAATGAGGGAAAATGGGAACCGCCACTTTAGCAGATAACGCCATGGAGCCCTTTTGCTGTGCGGCGCCGCGCCGTACCTGTAGTTGAGGCAGTCACAGTGGAAGACGTGGACTGACTCAAACATGGATACCAAAAGAACTAAATAATCAATATCTTCTGATGGACATATAAAACACTTGCTTTTTTTAATCGATACATTTAACTTGATAGCCTAGGAAAAGATCACAATACTTATATTGCAATACCGTGATAAAATCATATAACCCAAGTAGCCTATGGTGACACGTATCGTATCGCAACACCCATGCCAATACTCCACAACCCCAAGTATTTGTTAGACCAGAGTGACTAATTAGTCTTCAGTAATTATGCGTAAACAACAAGTAGATTAGGAAGTTCCTTAAGGCACTATTCTTAGGTCACATTTATTCAAAATCTTTAAACTCACTCTAGAAAAAAAATCAAGTAGAATAACTAGAAATGCTGATGACATAACTTTTTATCTCTGAGTCATCAGGTGACTGTGTTCCTAAACTTTCATTATGAGACTTCCTAAATTGCTACAATATAAACCTGTGCATCTTCTCCTGCTTAGTCCTTGTCATGGGAGTGGGGCTGGTGCCCATCTCGGGCACTCTAAGGGCAGGGTACACCCTGCACAGGTTGGCAGTCTGTTGCAGGGCAACAGAGACCCACAAAGACACACAACCATGCACACACACACAGTTACACTTAAAGAACAATCTAGAAAAGCCATTTAACCTAACAGTCATGTTTTGGCTGTGGGAGGAAGCCGGAGTACTCGGCGAGAACCGACGCATACATGGGGGAAACATGCAAACTTCATGCAGAAAGACAACAGGCCAAAAATGGAACCCAGAACTTTCTTGCTGCAAGGCAGAAGTGACACCCACTGCTCCGCCGTGCAACCACATTATAAATCAATATGGCTGAAGAACGTAGAGTATGCAAGAGAAGCACAATGATAATGGATTCAGACCTAACAGAAAAAATGTTTTTCCTCAAAGCAATATAGAGAATAACTGCCATCAAAAGGCTGCTGCTAGAGTCCTTACTGACCCCGAGAGATCAAATCACGATCCAAAAATTACTGCAATAGCTCACTGTTTATTAAACAAATACATTATAAAATCCTGTTATTGCTCATAAAGGCACTGAATGTTCTAGTGACTTAATCAATTTCAGAGCTTGAAACAAACAGACCACTCAGATCATCAGTGTTCCCAGAAACAGAACAGACCAAAATTTAACTTTGATAAAAGCTTTAAGGTGTTTTCTATTTTAAATTAATACTAAAAACGTTACAGTTTGACTATCCCATATTCCACACTGCCAATCATTTTGGAACGCATCATCACTCGCCTAAAAGATTCCATAAACATTCAAACTGCAACAAAACACACTTTGAATCCCAAGCAATTAAATGGACAAGTCAAAAAAAAAAATAAAAAAATAAAACATTTACAGTTCATGCATTTAATTTTAGCACTTTAAGCAAACCACATGTAAAAGGTGTTTAGTAAAGCAGAGAGTCTGCTTATTAGAACAGGATTGTTTCATCATTGTCCCATATAAACAAAACAGCGGCCAAAAACATTTGAAATCATAAAGCATGTTTTAACTTTTTGTGTCTTTAGCCAAGCCCTGAACTCTAGTTGTATTTCAGCTCTTCCATTATGACTCTGCATTATTTTGAAAAAAAAAGAAAAAGAAAGAATCATAAAGGTCTGTTTGTTTGGGTAAAAATTAGATACTTTTACAGTAATTAGTTATACTGAAAAATCTGTTTGAATATAGATGCAGTCGTTCAGTAAATCTAATACTTTATGCAAATTACAAAATTAGAGGTCTAAATTAATCTTTAACATGAGTGAAAACCAGTTATATTGCATGGTTAAATATAACCGATGATACCAAATAGATCCATTAAAGGTCAGCTGACATATATTGACCAAACATCCTTTTGTTGGTTCTACCTTGACACATTTCTATATTTAACATCTTGGTATGAGCCATTACTCTGTATGAGATTACTCATCTTACTTCAAATAAAAATGTGTAAATATCATTGGCATCAAAGGGGTTTTTCATTTAGAGGGATGTTTTAAAAACTCTAATGTTCCCCAGTGTTCTTGGTGAATATTTACCAAGACACATCAACACTTATCTACGTTATAACACTTCCTTAGAAACCTCATGGTTCTAAACTTTCATTTAATACCAATATAATGAATACAGCCCTTGTACTCCTGAAGATATGCTCTATTTATAAATGAAACTACAGGTTTGCATACACTGCGTAGAAAAAATAAAGACACAAATCCTTTTTTTTTTTCCACAGCTGACATTAATTCACTTTAAGAAATTCCTGTTTTTGTTACTGAAGATGATGAATCTATTATGTACAATAACGGAACAGTAGCAGAGGGATTTTTTTTTAAACATGTGTTGATGTCTTTATTTTTCCATAATGTCACACAAAGAGGAGTTGTGTTTGAGATACTTCCTTAAAACACACCAACAGGTCTGCCTCCAGTTAATTCAAATATTGTGAAGCTTACAAAACAATGGTATCATTATCACTGACCTGGTTCTCTCAAATTGTTTGAAACCAGATCAATCATTGGTAAACATCTGAATTCAAAGACAGCCATGAATAAAATCTCTAAAAGATCTTGTACTAAATGATTTTGTTAGCTCTAACTGGTCTAAATCAGGAAAAGTTTAATTTGATTTCAAGTTATACAGGGAAAAGAAAAATAACACCAAATGTTTTTTTCTTACATGTAAATAAATACTTTCAACTGCCGTGTTGAGTGACTCAGAGAGAGAGAAACAATACCTTGAATAAAATAAATAGACTCATTTTTTACACTTTGGCTTCTAACCCAGTTGGAGCGGTTTGGTAATTTTATCATTTGTTTGCATTTGCTCTTTATCTTACCCTTTATTGTGCTTTTGATTTACTGCATTTCCTTTTGTGTTTTGGGCTTATTAGCTCTTTAGGGTGTGCACAGCCCTTTGACCAATTATAAAGCATCTTAAAGTGCCACACAAGTAAAGCAGAGTTTAGTAATTAGATTACCATTTCATGTATTCATGATTCACCTTTTGACCTGGTGTATATACTTTGAGGGATTGCATCTGAGTCAATGAGTCGATGCAAACTGAGGGGCATTCAGATAGGAGCCAGACGCAGTTTAGGGCTAATTACACAAATCAGATAGTTCCAACAGGAACACAAACAAGGAAAACATCCATATTCTCATAATAAATTACAGAAGATAGAATGTTTGTTAATTTTATGCTAATAAAAAGAAAAATACACTTATACAACTATACTGTCTAAATGAATCAGTTATTGTTCTGCATAATGTAACTACACATTGAAGGGGTTGGACAGTGGTTCTTTGTTTCTTCTTCCGACAATACTATTTTATGACTAACCTTGCTCTGCAAGCTGGGTTTACAGTCTCACAACAATTCCAACTTGAAAGACTCCCGCTAATACCATGGCTAATACGTCTGTCTCATAAAACTAACGGGTCGGACCATTGACTGGCCAGAAATGTTTTTTGGGGTGGGACATGTAGGAATAACGACAGTGAGAAGGGCCTTGATGGGGCATTACAAACATGGCTACACTGGAAGAGCTGAGCCTGGTTCTGCAGGAGGTTTCTTCCAGTTAAAAGGGAGTTTTTCCTCTCCACTGTCACTACAAGCATGCTTAGTGTGAGGGATTGCAATCAGCTGGTTTTCCTTAGATAGAAAACTTTGAATCAATTTGACTGTATGATCTGGTTGAACTGTAAAGTGCATTGAGATGACATGTGCTGTGAATTGGCGCTATATAAATAAACTGAATTGAATTGAATTAATAATGTGATTTCATGAATATTAAGTTTCCATATCTGTCATTATCATCAACAAAAACTTCAGCAAACATATCTAAATAAAAATGCTCAAACCTGAAACAGATAATAGGTTTTAATCACTAAACATTTCAACCACATCTGAAAAAAGTAAACTAAATAAAGTGTCAGGTGATTAAACTGCATCAAATCAGAACTGAAACTAAATGCTTATCAAAAGCAGTTTTCAATTAAAGTTAGACAGACAGAAGCTGGTAAATAACTCCAGCTGGAGCTGCTGCTGCTGTGACATTTTCAGCGGTCATGAGCTGAAGGATAAGCCGAGGCTCTGCCCACAGATCAGGCGACAAACCTGCGGAGGAGACCCCCCCTCCTGGAGCGCTCTGAAAGTTTGACATAATTTAATAAACACTGGCGGCTTAATGTCGCGCGTTATTCTTCTTATGATCCAGCTGTCTGATCGCCCCCCCACCCTCCTCGGCACTTTCAGTTTTACAGATAAAGAGTTGTTGTTGTTTTCTTACCGTTTCGCAGAGTGAAATCAGCTCCGGAACAAGCAGAGGCAGAGCGGGTTGATCCTTTAGAAAGAAGCCCGGATCGGTTCCTCTGGGAAAAGGTGCAGAGATGCGTCAGGTGTATGAGCTTCCCACGAATGAAGGAGGAAAAGCGAGCGCAGGGCGACTCATGTTGATCTGATCTCAGGCAGCCTGCTTTATTTCCTTCCTCAATCCAAACTCCAAGCCGCGACGCTGTGGAAAAAAAATTAAAATAAAATCTTCCCTAGAGTCTTTAAACCGGAGAAGATGAGTTTAAAAAGCGATCGAGGCCCTGAGCGCAGATCCTGCAAACTCCGGCTGACTTTGGCATGTTTTACATAACAGCATCATCCGCTTTTTATGTTGACGCATCATGAAGGGAGAACATGGCAGTTTCTTAAAGGGCCACACTGCATGGCAGAGCAGAGCAGAGCGAACGGCCCCAGCTGCTGCTGCTGCAGCAGAAAGGGGCCCGCTGGGCTGACAGATGGCTCCTGCGCACATTATTATGTCTTTAAGATCCTTTCATTTTGACTCTGGAGATAATTGTGACAGCAGGGACCATGGGCGGTTCTAGACAGGGGCCAGCGGGGGCCAGTGCCCCTGTAGATCATGTCCTGGCCCCTATTATGGCCCCTACAGAAGATAATACTCAAAGAAATTCTAACAATAATATGCGCTGGAATAGGCATGGTTACTGATAGGTCCTTTAGATCTATTTAATTTTTTTCTTTACAAATTCTGTTTTACTAATTATCTAAAAACAATAAGGCGATAGCTTCAGTGGTATTGAGATAGGATTCCAGTTTCCATCTGCTAAATTTTTTATTTTTTTTTTCAAAACAAATTGCTCTAATTTTATGGCTAAATTTATCAGTTTTTCATGAGTTCTAAATCAGCTTTTTAGAAAACAGTAATTTTTGAAACTTAAATTAAAGCTACAGTGTGTAATTTTCAGCGACATCTAACCTCCAGACTGCAGACCGCAGCAACATGAACATCTCCCCCCCACCGCTTCTCCCCCCCAACAGTACGGCGAGCGTTACGGGACAAAATGTCTTCCACGACGTCCACATCACCTACATTCTCAAGTGATGAGGTTTGTTTACATAGATAATTTTACAGATAGTATTTCATTAGTCTGTGTGTTCAGTACCGTCTCAGTTCATCTCTCTCAACTTGCCGTAGTTACTTTCGAGCATAATGGGCGATCTCGCAATCGCTAGTTTGTTGGCTCTGCGCTGCCGTAGCGCAAAGATGTCTGCCTCCATGGCTGAAAGACCCGCTCCTATGTAAGTATAAATAACGAATTCTAAGGCAACGCAAATATTAAGGTTAAGAGGCTGAGCTCGTAGATGATGATAAATAACATAGTTATGTATAATATATTACATTTCTGACTGTATATCCCTGTAATTATTACACACTGTAGCTTTAAGTCAAAAATGTGTAAATTTCCTGAATTAAGAATGTATATTGACCTAATACAAAAATAGATATAATTAAACCTAATTAAATAGAAGTTTCACTTTGTGCAGCTATATTAAAATGCTTGAATCCCTTGCCCTGATTTTTATTACATGCTTGGGCCCCCATGAAATCATGCTGGCCCCCTGGAACATTTGGTCTAGAAGCGCCACTGGCAGAGACAGACGGAGCTCAGCTGGTGAATGGAGGGCTGGTTCAGGCAGCTCACACTCGGGTGTGACTGCGGAGCAAAGGAGGGTCTTATCTTCACTGTTTGTTAAATTAAACATTGACTTTTATGCATTAGCTCAGCTAATTGGTTTTTTTGAGTCGATCCCCGCCAGGATCGGAGCTAGATGGGGGGCCAGGGGTGGCCATGGCCACCCTTAGCCAATCATTGGCCACCACTACCAATTTATTTCCCTATACAGATGGTGGCAACAGCAATACTCTCGAGTGGAATATTTAAAACATTTAAATATTTCATATATTAACAATTACTTGACAACAAAAACAAAGTGGTTAATTATGCACATCAGTATACTAACATTAAAGATGATAAGCACAGAATTCAAGCAGAGACAAATTTTGTGTTATATGGGGTAAAGAGAAAATCATGTTTCTCTGCAAGTCATCTAGGAGTCTTCAGTGAAATCATAGATAAATAGCTATTTTAATGAAAACTTATTTATCAATTTATGTAGATATTAGTACTTCTAAATGTCAATTTTGTGCAGAACGATTACTGATAATAGTAGGTAAGTAATGATGATGGAAAAGATGTTCGCCCAAAACTCAAACCTGAAAGAATTTTATCCACTATATACCTTTTATCGAGAAAGCACGGATGTTTTAATATATTCGTCTATTTATTGGCAAAGGCTGTGTGAAAGTATAGTTTGACTTTATTTAGAAAATATGGATGTTTTGCTCATTAATTCTCCTGTTGGAACAGTGTAGATTGACCGTGAGGTTTTGGTGCCTATCTACTTTTGGCCACCCCTCAGTGTACATTGCTTATTGCTGGGCCATCCTTATAAAAAAATTTCTGGCTACCCCTCTGATCCCCGCAAATCGGATTATTAATAAAAAAGGAAATTCAGTAATTACATGAAAAAAAAAAACATATATGACTGCATTTTAAGTTTAATTTTGGAGTTTTAAATAACACAGTAAGAAAATGTAAACAGTTATGGTTATGTTCCAAACAACCAAAAGTCTGACTGGCAGCCAGAAGATCATTGCAAAAAAAGGCTGTGCAAAGACCTCTATTCATCCATCTTCAAATCCACAAATGCACAAAAGGAACATGTAGAAAGACTCCATGCAGAAAACTCTCTTTATCCTCTGACATGGGAGTTGGCTCGGAGCTCTTCTGCCTGCCTTTTACAACTGCTTTCTGTATCTCTGCTTCTGTCTCCTTGAACCCCTGTCGGCCTCGGCAGATGGCCGCTCACACTTTGCCTGGTTTTGCTGGAGGTTTCTTCCTGTTAAAAGGGAGTTTTTCCTCTCCACTGTCGCTACAAGCATTCTTAGTGTGAGGGATTGCAATCAACTGGTTTTCTTTAGATAGAAAACTTTGAATCAATTTGACTGTACGATCTTGTGAACTGTAAAGTGCATTGAGATGACGTGTTATGAATTGGCGCTATAAAAATAAACTGAACTGAATTAAATTAATAATGCAATTTCCTGAATATTACGTTTCCATTACCTGTATGTCATTATCATTGACAAAAACTGAAAAAAGAAACATATAAATATAAATGTACGTAATATATATACAGGGGTTTCACTTTTTTAAAACTGTTTCCTGAAATAATTAAATTTTTAATTATGTTATATATTACTGTTATTAGTCATCTATTTGAATCACCCTAATCTTATTAATTTTATACAGCTTTTCTCTTTCAAGGGTCACTACAGCAAGTCATCTGTCGCCATTCTTTTCTCTTACATCAACCTTGATCTTGTTTTTCGGTCTTCTGGCAGATCCTGTCTTAATTCAAAGTCCATCACTCTTTCAAAGATTCTTGACCTTCCTCTTTTTCCTCTACTTCTTTGATGCATCATGTCTATCACTAGCAGTAAACGAATGTAAATCATATTATCGACAGGTGGTGGGTGTGGCTAAAGTTCAACAGTAGATCCCTTTCCTGCATTCTGCTTTGGAGCAGCACACAATACAACAAGAAAACATTTTGAGGCTCCATAAAACAAAGCTATTATAGTTGACAATCAATTTGAAATATAACAGTCTATAATTTCGAAATGTTTGTAAATTGAACCGCCTATAAATGACCTTATTTGGTTAATGACAAGCTTGAAAATTAAAACAAGTTGCAAAGAAAAGATGGAATTAATATCTGGATGTTAAACAAACAGATAATTTCCCCTGATTCTACTTTTTACTCCTTATTTTTCTGAATACCAATTACAAACAGATAGATTTACCTTTTAATGTCAGTATATCTAAAATATGATCAGGTTGCAACTTTAAATGTCACACAGAGCCTGTTTGGTCATTTATGTACAGCCAGAGTGGACAGGTGTAGCATAGGGCTGAATTTTCAGCGAAGTGGCTGACGGCCGTCTCCCCTGTTAGTGAAAACCTCTCCAATTCCAAACCTGAAAACATTGTGATCTGTAGATGTTTAACCGCTGAGCTGGTAGTGTGGAATCAGGAAGCAACACACTTTATGTGTGTTTAGTCAGCGACAGTTTTTCCTATAATGTCCAACATTTAAAGCAAAGGAGAAAATAACCAGAGATGGCAAAAGTACTCACTTTCCATACTTGAGTAAAAGTACAGATACTTGTGTTAAAAAATACTCTGGTAA
>NW_015150640.1:768925-771261 GCF_000732505.1 Cyprinodon variegatus | reverse complement strand
GTAGAAGTAAAAAGTCGCCATAAAAATAAGTAGTAAAGTAAAGTAAAAATATCAGAAAAATCTACTTGAGTATAGTAACGAAGTATTTGTACTTCGTTACTTCCCATCTCTGAAAATAACAAATAAAAAGCTAAGGAATTAAACAGCAAATATATACAAGCTACATATATTCTCTCTCTTTCTATATATATATATATATATATATATATATATATATATATATATATATATATATATATATATAATAATATTGACCAACTGTTCGGTTTTATGGATCAAAAATATCCTGGTTAATGGTGCCATGGACAGTAAAAAGGTTCCTACAGTCTTGTTCATATTCCTCCTTTGATGTATGTCAGACCTTCTAAATGTTAATTTTGTCCAACCAAAGCACCTGACTTCAGGTAAAACCACAGTAGAAGCTGGAAAACACCTATTTACTTTTGTCTTGGTAGCATAGACATGGCCCCCGAACAAGCAGATGGCGTGTAAATACCATCCAGTGGTTGTCATGGTGACTTAACAACCTCCCCCCTTTTGCTTCAGTTGTCCAACAGTTAGCTTTAGAGATGTTTTTACCCTCACTGTGTCATCACTGAGCCTTGACTGAAATGCGTTTAAACTACAGGTCGGTGTCCATCCTGCACTGAAACAGAGAGTTCATGAAAAGCAAAGGGTCTATTATCAGAGCCATGCTGTGTTTCCCCATTGTTACCGCTTACAGGTGGGTCAGGTTTGAATACAGAATCCATATAAGCTGCATAGAAACACAGGTGTTTATTATTCTTTTTTCTCCACTAAAAAAGGCGTTTCCACTGAAGAGAAAATCCTCACATCATTTCGGTATTTGATCAGTGTTGATGTCTGAGCATAATTTGTTTGCTTTAAAAGGGGAAACTCCAGCCTGAAACTGAGCTGCCATGTATTATTTAAATGCACTGGGCTGGTTCGGGTCCATCATTGTCTGAGCTGTTGTCTCCTTTCGTTTCTGCAAACAAGAGGTTGAGTGTTCACCACTTACTGAGGCATCGGGAAAACGTTCATATTGTTTTTTTGACTCCAACACAAAAAAGCTCTTGTGCTCAGAGTACGCCTTTCCTTCAATCTGAACTCTTTCATTCTGTGGTAGAGTTTAAACATAATGGGGGAAGTTAAACTTTCCATAACCTGAAACCCAGTCAGACAAAAAAGTGCTGCAGCATATCTGTTCAAAAACTAAGATAAGAAATATTTTAAATGAAAAAAAACATGCCTTGGATTCTTTGAGTGGTTTTATTATCAAAGATTACTGGCATAAAGTATTCTAGAACCTAAAAAAATACTAATTATTAAATTTAGGTTTAACCTTAAATTAAAAAAAATACAGCAATAACTCTACTAATGTTACTTCTTCTGTTTAGAGCTTGCCATATTTTATGGTATATTTACCTTTTGACATTTTTTTCCAGGTTATGTCTCTTGTGTATGTTTTAGTGTTTCTGCTTTGTCTGCCCCTCTGCTCAGCTCTAAGTCATCACCCTGCAGTTACTATTCACTTTTGTCTCCATGCCAGAGTTCTGTTTATCATTTATCAAATGTCATCTCAACATGTTGCATCTCTCTGCACTCTGGTTCAGATCAACAATCCATTGAACTTCATGGATCCATGTGTTTGTAGAGGAGACTGGGGAAGGTCTTTTTCCCCCCAGTCAGAAACATCCTGTAGTGATGACAATATTGCAAATGCTCAGCCCAAACCTTAGGTGTTAAAGTATTTTTTTTTTCATGTTCTGTATATTTTTTCCTCTTCTCCAATCAGTATGAATCAATTATTACAACTTATTATTGTGCGTTATTATAGCAAGTTCTTTTGTTAACATGTGGTAAAATGTGTCCAGCAAACGGAGTTCTGTCATAGCTGACAGGTTGGGAATGTTTACAACTGTTGCAAGTGTCCCAACCCAGAAAGCTACTTACGGACAACTAAGTTTGGAGTGCTGAGGGCACTCTGAATGACCTTCTTTGACTCTGTTGTGGCATCAGCCATCTTCTATGGAGCTGTCTGTTGGAGCAGTGGCTTATCCTGAGCTATCTCTATAGTTATGCTGCTATAGGCTTAGACTTTTGGAGGACATAGGGACCCCCATTTCATCATTCTGCTTCATTCTCTCTCTGTTCTCCTATTCTGCAGAATCTGTTAGTTCAATCTCTAACCTTCTGCTCTCTCTGCTTTTCCTCAGAGTAGCTTTGCCTCGTCTGTTGCTGTTTGGCTGTGACGTCATCCTGGAAAGAAACATCAGCTGTGCTCTCTTCGTCCTCTGGAATGGGAGCTGGCTCGGAGCTCGTCTGCCTGGCTG
>NW_015150640.1:758907-768635 GCF_000732505.1 Cyprinodon variegatus | reverse complement strand
ACTGTAAAGTGCCTTGAGATGACATGTGTTGTGAATTTGGCGCTATATAAATAAACTGAATTGAATTGAATCTGTAGCTGAGAGAATGCGGCTGGATAAGCTGACCAGGAAGGCCAGCTCTGGGATTGGATGCCCTCTGGACTCAGAGACCTTCAATGACAGACTGCTGCACCCGAAATGCACCAGGGAGCGTTATCACAGATCCTTCTCTATAACCACCACTTTTCCCAACAACCTCAATAAGTTGTTACATTCATGATTTTTGCACAACTTCTGTCTTAGTTAAACAACATGCTGTCATTTTTATCATCTTTTCTCTGATCTCATTTTGTCTTCTCATCTCTGGTGTTGCTGTTATTTTTACATATCCATTACTGTAAAAATGTCCACAGCTGTATATTGATTATATATTCTCCAGATGCACAGTATTTATATTGTAAAACACTGTGCAGTATGGTATCCTATTTTGTTTATTATTTTTTTTATTTCTATACACTTTTTATGGACCACATTCCTGTGATCACTTTTGCAGTAATACTTTTGTTTTGCTTTAACACCACAATTTCTTTTGAGGGAAAATAAAGGGATTTTCTATTCTATTGTTAAATTTTGCACACCTGGAGGTGGTTTTTACATATGCCACAACTTTCAGTCTGACTAATGGGGGAGGAGGTTGACAGGTTATTATAATTAGGATGCCTGTATATGTTTTAAGAAAAGTGGAATTAATGATGGAAAGTACAATGAAGAAAAGAACTGCACAGTAAGGGAAAATTCACAACATAAATAAAACTGTATGGTTAAAGGTTAATAGAAGTACTAATCTCAAATAATTTGACATTTGGAACAAGGTAGGATGCAAAATATGTTATTTATGCAAAAACACCAGACTTTTTACAATAATGCAAAGACAGCAGAGAAACAAACACCTGCGTTTGCTGAGAGCAGAGCTAGTTTTAAAGTTTAACAGCCGCTGGAAGAAAAATGTGGAAAAAAAATGCTCTTTGGTGAATTAAGGATGAGCATAAAGGGCAGAGGCACTGGAACTCTAAACAGTCAGAGACTAAGATCAATATTTTCAGCAACACTCAAAGCTGGTTTGGTATAAAATAAACAATGAATATTTGAAAGAGGACCGGATTCAAACACTTTTTGAGTTTCCAACACAAAAACATGGTTAAATAAACACAGAATCAACCAGGCTGAGCTGAAGGGAAAAGCATCAGAAGATGTTGAACTCTGGAAGACCTGGAGGCCTCAAAGAGAAATGTTCAAAGAGCCTCTGTCTGCTCAAAGCGTGTGAAATTTTGAAGTGAAGTATTGTCCTTATAACTTATGGGTAGGATTGAAAACAAAATTATTGGAAGAGGGTGAAGTTTGAATTTAGTTATTTTTTTTCCCAAAACCTCTGGAGATTAAACTGCTCCAATAAAATATTTTAGGATCCTTCAACACTACGGTGCTGTATGCTGTCTAAACAGTCTGTAATGACGGTCGGAGGCTGGAGGTTTTCAGAAGACGAGCTGACTGTAAACCACTGCAGCTTTAATGGTTGAGCCCCACAGACAACATGACAGACATGACAAACCAAACATTAAAAAAGCTTTATTGTCATTTATTGCAAACCTGATACAGTTCATTCATTTCTACACTGTACATCTACATAATCATAAGTATGAACAAAGTCTTCACAAAAGATTCTAACAATTCTAGACAGGATGTTGTGTCATTTATAGGAAAACATCCAAGCATTAACAGAACAGAGTTGATCTGTATAGAATGAATCAGTTATGGTGTGCACTGAAAACAACACAGAGGAAAACTTCCTACACTTTAAGGATGTAGGTATTATCATTTGTTTGTTGGAAGCAGCGGCCGGTTCAGAGCTCTGCAGGAGTGTTTCAGCCATAACCATCACAACTGATTACTACGTACCTCAAAGTAAACTCAAACCTACCATAACTAAACAAAGACAAAGGTCACTTGGCTTAGATCAGTATCTAATTTGTTCACTTTGCAGCTTTAAACATCCTTCTCCGATTGGTTGATATCAGTGCATCTCATACATGGACAGCATGGCGGTGAATCATCTGAACTCCTTCAGTAAGGTCCTGGGTGTGAGTGACGATACAAACAACAAACTCCTCTTCCAAGTGTCTATTTGAACATGGAGTTGAAGGCTCGGCCGATGATGATCCTGCGGACTTCGCTCGTGCCCGCCCCGATTTCGTACAGCTTAGCATCTCGCAGGAATCTTCCCATTGGATAGTCGTTGATGTAGCCATTCCCACCTGAGGGGAAAAAACTCAGCTTAGAGTCGTTTTACAGCAGAGAACGCCATAAAAAGTGATGAGCTTCCTCAGATTTCTTCTTCAAAATTAGCTAAATTTTTGGAAGAGTCAAATTCAATCTGACATCTTCACCCGACTGATGCCAGACCTGTAGATTCAAACCAATCTGTCACATAGAACCTTCCTGGCGACACGAGGTAGGCTAATTGATAAATACAAGCATCACATCAGCATCCAAGCTAAACAAAATTGGAGAGAAAAATAGTTATTTAAAAGTTTATAAAGGGTTACATCTATTTCTAAGACTTGTTGAACCTCAATAAGCCACGATGAGTTCCATCCATCACACATAATGGAAATACACTCACCGGCCACTTTATTAGGTAGAAGGAAAGCTTCCAGCACCTTGTTGAATTTATGCTAGAAGAATTGAGGCAGTTCTGAAGGCAAAAGGGGGTCCAACCCGTTACTAGCATGGGGGTACCTAATAAAGTGGCCGGTGAGTGTATGGAATAGTATAGAGCCTACAAAGAAGTGTTTGGTCTGCTAAAATTCCCTTAGAGAGCCTTATCGGATCATCTAGGAGCTCACACACAAACCCACAACATCTAAGTCACTGCAGGCCTCAGCAGCCTCAGTTAAGGGTAGAGATCCTGATTTAACAGGATTTGAGGAGGAGAGGAAAAAAAATTGCCTTCAAGGCCAAAACCTCTGCTGAACAAAAAGAGTACCAAATCCCATTTATTGTTTATGAAAAAAAAAAAACCCCAAAAACTCCAGATAATGCTAGGGAAAATATTCTGTAAACTGACAAAACAAATGGTGAAAATCTGCTGTCAAACTAGCATTTCAGAGTAGAAGACACAGTCAAACATGGAGGTAACAGTTTTATGGTTTGGAACTCTTTTGTGCTTTAGGATTTGGAGGCGTTACCATTATTCTTCTCTTTAATAGAAAAATCATGAAGGAAATGTCTGTCCATCTGCAGGTTCACCTCACAAAGGGTCAAGAAAGGAGGAGCTGAAGTGGCCTAGTCAAAGTCCATATTTATAACTAGGGTTTTTTTTTTTTTTTTTGGTTTTTAAATCAGGCCACACAAAAACCTAAAGAAGAAAAACCAGACAAATCAGTCACCCTGGTCTGGATAATCCTTGGGAATATTTTCTAAAAAAAAAGATCCCACCTTTGTCAGCTCAACCATTAATATGAAAATATCAACATGATGCTAATGTTCTGTGCTAATGATGCTAATGTTATGTGTCCCACAGACAACAAACACTGCTGCCAGATTTTTCAGAACAAAATCCAAAGAATTTAAAGTGATGATGGCTATAATCTATAAATTGGTCTTCTAAATGTATGATGGCACTAATAGAATAATTGATTAAAAAGTGGCTGAAACACAACAGAGAGGTGCTGGGCTCTCTAAGGTTAGTTATGAGTTGTCTGGCGACAGACACTCAAAACAATTGACTTAACTCACACATTTTAAAAGTAATTCTAGTGCAAATCACTAAGTTTGAAGAAACAAATCTGTAAAATGTTTTCTGCAGGAAAATTTTAAAATGTTTCAGTTTGCTTGACTGTTAATGCAAAAAGCTTTAGTTTCACTTCATCTGTAATTCCTGTCTATGATCCCTGATTAATTTAAACCTGCGTTTTTAATTTTCATCTGAGACACTCACCTAAACACTGAATCCCTTCCAAAGCCACCTGAGTGGCGTTCTCGGCACAGTACAGGATCACTCCAGCACAGTCCTGTTAAAAACAAAATCCATCAGGGTTCCTTTATCCAGGAAGGGAACAACATGCTGATGCTGTTTTATAGAATAATACAGAATAATCTAATAATAATAATAATAATCTAATAAAACAATCACTGCATCATAGAAATGTAAGTTATTTGATAGGAAAATGAAAACCTTTGTTATTTTACTCAAACTTGAAGCTCCAAATCCTAAATATAACAGAATATGTAGCAAAGAATTTCAAACATAAAAAAATATATAAAAAAAGACTCCTGAAAAGATTCCTTAGCAGCTGAATCAATATTTTCTAGAGTAACATATTGAAGAAGAAACATGAAAAGTTCCCACCTTTGCACTAAAGTGCCCTTTATCACAAGCACGGGCAACATTGTAGAGGTACTGCCGACAGCTGCTCAGTCTGGTGTACATGTCGGCCATCTTGCCCTGCATCAGCTGTGAAAAAGATCGGTTTTATTTGGTGAAGAACTGTTCAGGCTCCCAACTATTGAGGGCTTTATTAAAAAAGGGAAAGTCAGACCTGAAAGTGTCCAATCTTCTGTCCAAAAGCTTCTCTCACATGTAGGTAGGGAATGGCAGCATCCAAAACACCCTGCATTATGCTGGAGAAGAAATAAAAAGTTTGTATAGACCTCATTTTCATCGACTATTTTTTATTTTATATTATAAAACAGTGACAGTTCTTTATTTTCATCCATCCATTTTCCATCACGCTCATCTCAAGCTGTTGCCTATATCCAGCCGTCTACGGGCGAGAGGCGGGGTACACCCTGGACATGTCAGCAGTCTTCTATATTTTCATGCTAATTGTTTTTTCTTTTCAGAGTAAATTTATTATATGAACTTATAGCCAGTAGAATGACAACAGTTTAATGTTTTATTGTAGGCAAGTATATGGGAAAAAAAATCTATACAAAATTTCACTTTATAAAACTCAACCTGAAGCTGGAAAGTCTGTTCTATCCATTTTATTCTTGAGTTGCCATCGTTGTTTACATTGACATCAGCCTTGTGCATTTGATCGCCATTTGGTAAGTTTAGCTGAGCTCTCAGCTCTCTGTTATACTTTTTACTTTCATGTTGTTTTTTTAAACATTTCTTGATTGTGGTCAATAAAGGGATCTACTGGGATCTTTAGGTCTGTTGAAATGATGAACTCCTGATGAACCATGCAATGAAAGAACCTCACCCAACAGGTCCAGCAGCCAACACCAGCCTCTCCAGATCTAAGCCGCTCATCATCACATAAACACCTTTGTTCAGTGGACCCAGTATGTTCTCCTCTATCAAATAGGAGCAGATTCACAGAAATACAATCAGCTGGTAAACTAAACAAAAAAAAAACATTTTACAAGTTAAATTCAAGTTAACAAGAGAATAATATTTTAGTTTTTTGACAAGAAACAGTAAGTAATCTTTGTTAGATTTTCTGTAGTGCATCAACACTGCTTTAGCCTTATACTGATGATTCAAAGGAAAAACCATAAACCTGGACTAAATATAGGTTCAAAAATGGTTAAATAAAACTTTTAATGGATCCTTAGAAAGCATTGGGTGCTGTTTTACATCTTTCACAGTATTTCTAGTGAATCTAGTGAACTTTTATATCATACCTGGAATTTTACAGTCTTCAAAGATCAGCTCACAAGTGTTGGATCCCCTCATTCCCAGTTTGTCGAGTTTCTGAGCTGTATAGAATCCTGCCATTCCCTTATGACAGAAAAAGAGAAATATATATTTTTTATTCATCTCATTGCAAAATAGTGAACAGCTCTTTTCTGAACAGGCCATCCTTTCACGCCTGTCTAAACGTACGACGGGGAGGAAAGAAGATCAGGATTTACCTTTTCCACAATAAAAGCTGTGATCCCCTTCTGATGCGCCTCAGGGTTGGTCTTTGCATACACGATGAGGACATCAGCATCTGGCCCATTTGTGATCCAGAACTTGTTGCCATTTAGAACATAATAGTCACCTGGCGGTAATTATTATTATTTTTTTAATCAAATCAGTGAGGAAGTTAAAAAACAAAACAGATGCCTTACATTTTCTTTTTAAAGTTGCATAGATCAAAACATGAACTGAGCAAAACTGTGATGTTCAAAGCTTGGGATGTTTTTTCTAACCCTGCTTTAAACTTCTCCACAACTTACAGGTTGACTATTTTCCAATAAGTGTTCTCAGTGTTTAAATTAAATATGCAGACCAAATTATTTTTTAGGTTTTGCTCTATTATGCACTTCTTTGTTTCCGATAAAATCTGACATAGCAAGGCTAGAAGTGAGCTCTTCGGAAAGGTAATTCTAAAATACTAAATGTGATGTGATATAGAAACCAGGCTTACTTATGCACACATTGTGGCTTTCATTACTTCTCAATGAGATGACTATGAGCGTTTAATCAAAGTTGCTTCCATAGAAACAAATAGAAAAGAACTATGATCAAAATTAAACTAAAACATGAAGCGTTTATCAGTTCCTTTCTAAAAAAGGTCAACCTGCAAAATATTAATTTGAGTTTTCAATACATTATAAAAAAATCATTGTAAAAGTTCTGCATTTATAAGTACTTAACATCAGTATCTAGTTTTAGGGTCTGACCTTTCTTGACAGCTTTGAGTTTCATAGAGACGACATCAGAACCAGCATTGGGCTCACTCATAGCCAGGGCTCCCACATGTTCACCCGTCAGTAACTGGGAAAAGAAAAGCAAAAAACAAAACAAAAAAAAACATTTAAAATTAAAGATCAACTTTATGCTTTTAAACATTTTCCAGTTCCACTCAGTGCAGCCCTGACCTTCGGCATGTACTTCTCCTTCTGCTTTGGGTTGGCGTGACGCACTAACTGGTTGACACAAAGATTGGAGTGGGCACCATAGCTGAGAGCGATGGCAGCTGACACCCGTGACATCTCCTCCATCACGAGGACATGCTCCATGTAGCCCAATCCGGTTCCGCCATCTTCCACTAAGGAGAACAAAGACAGAGTAGGTAGAGGGCAGGCTTTAGCTCATGCTAACGTCCATCAGTGCCTTTTAACATTTCATCTCCTTTTGCTTTTCAATGAAACATACATGTTTCAGATCAAGCAGAGTTTATCAGAGAATGAAAACTTGAAAAGATAAAAAAAACTAACTGTGTTCTCAAACAATTTAGATCTAAACTTTAACTTTCCAAATAAAGCAGTGAATGTGTTTAATTCTTAGAGCCACTTAGAAGTTGACAAGCTGGTGTCCTGCTACATTTCCACAGTATGCCTGAGTATACCCCCCCCCCCCCCCCAATAAAGCTGAACTAATTAATCTGATTAATTATAATTAGTCAGTTATTGAAAAAAAAAAACATTACTAAAAGAACAAGCGACTCAGAAAAATCATAAAATGAAAACTGAACTTGAATGCAAAATATAATTACTTTGCATTTAAGGTGAAAATTCTGTGTGTTTAGATTAGATTAGATGAGCTTTATTGATCTCACAGCGGAGAAATTCACTGATCACATATTGACATAGAAATTAAAGAAGGTGCAAACAAGGAGGAAAAGGTGCATTAAGAATAAACAAGCAAGCACTGTATATACAGTATATCAATATAAGAATATGAATTAAGGTGCAAGTGTACATGTATCACAGACAATGAAAGAAAAATAAAAATAAGAAATAGGAAATAAAAATTACAAGGGAGTAACACAGAGGTTTGAGGTGACATATGTACAATCAGGATGGCTTATATACAGGTGGATTGACTTTTACATTAAAGTGTAGTAGGTGAGGAACAACGGTGAGGTAGTTGTATGACTATTATATATAACCAACAAGTAAGTGGTAGTTCTGAGCACTAAACTTGCAATGAATTAAAATATGCAACGGTTATCAGGAGCAACAGATATATTTTTTTTAAGTTTAAAAAACCTTTCAGGTATTTTAATTTAGTAAGAGCGAAAAATACCTATCGATCAATAAAAAAAATAAATAAATACATTTTTCCTTTCTGAAATAGTTCAATATCTGTGGCCTCACCACCCCACTGCTATTCACCCTTTTCTAATATTTTCTAAATTCTGGTCTTAGAACAACATTTTGACACTTCAGTAACCATGTTGGATTACATAGAAACAGAGAGAAGGATGTGACACAAACATGAAATTAGCTGAACTGTCTTCTCATGTCCACCAGGGGGTAGTGTAGAGCCAGGAGAGCAGGTGAGCGATCAACTCAGAGAAAAGGTTAGAGGAACAAAAGTCAGAATTGAGGTGAAATTAAGATTATAAATGTAAAAGATTTCTGACATCCACATCTTTGTCCTAGATAATTTTAGACACTGCTTCATTTATTTCTTCCTTTTCTTTTATATTTGGCTTAAGTTAAAACTAAAAATGGCGAGAAGAATTCTTTAAGGTCCAGACCATCCCTTCTTCAGGATTTTCTGGTAGAAAAACGGGTTTATCTGTAAAAGCCAGTCATCCAGGTCACGAAACACCAAGAAAGACCCCACAGCAACATACTACCACTACCATGTTTTAGTGTCTATAAAGCCTTATCTTTCTGTCAGATTAGGCCTACTTTATTTATACAGTCCATTCCATATGACAATCATAGGGCCAAAGGGTTGATATGGTGCCTTAATGATTTTAACTCATGCCTCATGCAGTTTTGCAAAAAAAAAAAAAAAAAAAAAAACGGGACTTACAGCTACCAAACAAAATTGCACTTTTGTCTCATCCGGTTGCACCAAGTTTACCAGAAGGGCTTTAAGATCCATCTAGATGTCTTCTGTTAAATATGTAATGCTCTAAGTGCTCTTTTTGGTCAACAGCACTTTTAGCATTTAAACTCTGATGAAATATTCCACCTGATCTCTCTTTTTGCTTTGTTGAAATCTGACCTAAAGTCACAAAGTCTAGCAGAGCTTTAATTGTTTGTGTGGATTTTATGGTAACTTTCCGGATGAGTTATTGATGCCCTCTAAGAAAAATTTGCGTCAGGCATCAAACCATATGGCCACAACTTTTTTTTTTACAATTTATACATACGTAAACAAAACTGTAGGTACCCCTCATTTAATGACAGAAAAACCCAAAATATTGATAGAAATCAATTGAATTTGACAAAAGTAATAATAAATAGAAATTCTATAGAAAGAAGCAAAGGAAAGTCAGACATTGCTTTTTAACCATGCTTCAACAGAATGATTTTTAAAAAATAAACTCGTGAAACAGGCCTGAACAAAAATGATGGTAACCCTAGAAACGACTTAAACAATGTTACCAAAGGGTTAAATCAATTAATTAGCATCATGGGGGTCTACTATGTAGTAATCAGTGAATGGACCTATAGATAGGGCTACAGGTAGTCAATGTGCTGTTTGGTGACATGGTGTGTAACACACTCAACATGGACCAGAGGTAGTGAAGGAAAGAGTCTCAGGAGATTAGAAAAAAAAAATGATAGACCAGCATATTATTTTTTTTCATTGAACTGAAACATTTTGACAGAGCAAAAACAGAGAATGACTATAAACCCTCTAAGATGGTAGCTCAGCAGGTTAAGAAAAGGTAAAATTGCTACATAAGTCACAGGTTCTCAACTGCAATGGTCATTTTAGGGGGAGTGTTGACTTAATGCTTAGATAACTTTTTTTTTTTTTTTTTTTAGAGCAGTGTGCTTGTGCT
>NW_015150640.1:756444-757372 GCF_000732505.1 Cyprinodon variegatus | reverse complement strand
GTGTGCTTGTGCTTTAAGAGGGTTGCAAGTACCCGGTTCGATCCCCACAGCCGGCACTCTGGGTCCCTGAGGAGGACCTTTGACCCCACACTGCTACCCGGGCGCTGCGCAGAGGCAGCCCACTGCTCCCCATGGGGATGGGTTTAATGCAGAGGTACATTTCTCCAGTGTGAGATCGATAAAGTTCAATTATTAATATATCATTATTATTATTATTAAATATTACGTTTCAAGTAAGAAAATCTGATTGCAAAAAACATTTTCTTCATGTCCCAGTTATACCTGGAGCAGTGATCCCAAGCAGTCCCATCTCACCCATCGCTTTCCAGTAATCCTAGTAAAAAAAAAAAACATCTTTCATCAACAAGAACAGAAATTCCGCTCGTGCTTCAGGGTAAATTTACACCGGGTGCATCCTCTGTGGACATAGCAGGGCTTTAGCAAGAACCAAATTTCATTAAATACCATTGACTGCATTATACATCATCGTTTTCAGTGTGTAACAAACGACTCACCCGCATTCCTGGGAACTCATTGTTCTTGTCGATCTCATTGGCATAAGGTGCAAGCTTCTCTTCACAGAACTTACGAACTGTCTGCCTTAGCTGCGAAGGAAACATAACCGGATGAGAGCTGGACAGCCTAAAGAATCACAATCAGCCATAAATAATCTGTGACAAAATTACCAAGCATTCAAGATCCACTTCTAAATAAAATAGTTGGCTTTTAGAGCACATTGGCATCTCAACAGTTTATCTATGTTAGATCATTTATCAGAAGAATTGACAATAACTTGGTTAAAAAAGAAAAATGTTAATAGATTAAAATCAACAGGCAAAAGCTTTATGATAAGAAATCAGGCACATTTTAGCTTTTTGATCAGGGATAACAAGACTGATTAAAATGGTTTGTTGGGAAATGTACCTTC
>NW_015150640.1:736968-752182 GCF_000732505.1 Cyprinodon variegatus | reverse complement strand
AATAGATTAAAATCAACAGGCAAAAGCTTTATGATAAGAAATCAGGCACATTTTAGCTTTTTGATCAGGGATAACAAGACTGATTAAAATGGTTTCACAAATCTCGGGCTGGGCTGTTATGATGCAGCATCAAACCTTATGAAATACTACGTGAGCTTAAAAGCATCTGAATAAGAATTGCATTGTTCTGCAGTGACCAGTGTCCACAGATCCTAAGATGACCTCAATGCAAATGACATGAGTTCAAGGATATCTAAACCGACAAGTTTATCTCCTGAGAGCATGGAGATACAGCACCCTGATAGTGAAGAACCAGTGAGCTGCAAGAGTTAAAGGTTGATAAAGAAACTGTTTGGGCGGGGGATACATCAGGCATCAAAGTAACATTTTAAGAGCTTAAAAAAAAGGTAAAACTAAGGATTTAAAAGGGTAGGGGGTAGGCTGGTAATATATCTTAAAAAGTGACCCAAATAAATTAGAAAAAGGCTCATGGGTGGCATCATATGGTGGATATTGATCAATGCAACAGGTGAAGTACTGTCTCTCAAGTTGCTTAAGAAACTGATGATAAAAAAGGTGCCAGAATACACGATGCCAGGGTTTCTTAACCCTGTTCCTCAGGGTCCTACATGTTTTAGGTGATCCCCTGCCTCCACACGCCTCTACTGAATGAAAACAAGTTCAACAGGCTTTTACAGCATTTGATGGCTGCCGAGGAGGTAATCCAATCAGGTATGCTTGATTTAGATGAAACACATTTAAAACATGAAGGTGATTGGCCCCCGAGGACCAGGGTTAAGAAACCCTGTTTTAAGCTACAGATTTGCAAACTCCAATGCATCAGCTGGGGTTCACATCAGGTGGATGCACTGCCTATCAGAGAAACAGGTGGTAGCGGGATGCCTATGGGGACAAGTTAAGCCTGCAGAGGAAGTTTGATGTTTGGGTAATGTCCTGTTGGGAAATGTACCTTTTGCCAAGCAGAAATATTAATTTATTAATATGGTAAAGCCCTCCAGAGCCTCTGGGATCAGGCAACACATGATACAAATGAGCCAATAAGCTGTGTCAGTCTGAGTTGCTGCTGCTACTTTTAGACACAGCAGGCAAACCTGTGGCATGCTGGGCGATGGGAAAGAAGGAGAAGACGATGAGAAAAAGAGAGCAGAGAAAGTGTGGACTGCTGGAAGAACTGTGGTGAACTAGTGAAAGAAAAGTGAAATGGTGCGCTCAAAGATCACCCTGCACATTTTGAGTATGTTTGGCTCAACCTGCTGCTGTGAAGCAGGATTCTCCCCCATGACCATAATCAGAAATAAATATTGATCCAGGCTCAAAATGAGCACCTTGATATGTACTTTAGAATGGCTTTGTCGCCATTCAGAACCAGGTTTAAAACCTTGCACGGCAGCCTGAAGCCCACTGCTCTCATTAAGCCATAAAAAATTAAATAAAATAACAACCAGTCAGTTCAGGTGTTTTATAAAATATCAGGAAATTTTCTATATACCAAACTGAAAGATTGTTGTTCGCTACTTAAAAAAAAAACACTTTAAAAGTGTTTTTTTATATATATATTTTATTTAAAAATAAAATGTATAACATGGATGCATAGACACTCCATTTTATTTCAGTGTTAAGTTCAGTTTAAAGTAACAGATTGGAATTCAAAATGTCTCCGGACCTTTACTGGTTGTTTATTTTCTTTATTCGGACCCCGCTGCTTTGTAATTGGTTTGCCCTGCACTAAAAGGATCTAACAGGAAGAGATAATAGAATAAGAATGAATAGTTTGGTTCTGGAATAGATTGAAAAGCTGGGGTACAGAACTAAGATGTTGACATAGCCTCCAAACTCTCCAGTTTACAATTCTTTAGACCTTATATGAAGATGTTCTGGAAAACACAAATAGCATAAAGGTTCTGCTACTAACATCATAATACAGTTTACCGCTGCACATAATCAGGGGTTTAGTGTAAAACCTTATTAAGCAATAGGTCATAGTGGATGCTGGGCTGGTGTTTGAGTTTATAATAGGGACAGCATCATGAGGTAGAGCCAGTTGTCCAATCAAATACCTGATATGAGCCTCGCCCCCCCACCGTTTATTTTTCTATAAAAGCAACTGATGCACAACTGTTTTATAACCACTGCATAAATCTTTACATGAAAAATATACATTTATCAATCTGTTCAACTGTGAATAAACACGACTGGAATAATTCAGATTTTAACTAAAATAAAAGTTTGTCAAACAATAACATTGGTTCATTACAGAGCATCGGATATATCATGCAGTAATAACTTGAGATTTATATCAAATTAACAGTTTCTTGGTTCTGCCTCAGCAACTGGAAGGTCGGCTACACTTTTCCACCTCTTAGCTGTTATGTCATCACGTCCTGTCAGCTTTGTCCTTAAATTTGCCTATTCAGAATGTAAAAAGGGACACTTTATTGTGGTACACAATAAAGTTCTAAAGTGTTTGCAGACTTTATCAGTTATATTTCTCGTCTGTTGCCTATCTGCTTCCCCCCAAGTTAACCTGTGATGCTAACAGCTAGCTGACCTGTATCTGGTCCTCTGTGAGTCCGTTCACCACGTCATCCACTTGGATAGCGGCTCCGGAACATCCCCTCCTCGCTACGGTGGGGACAGATAACCTGGAGCCCAGGCGGAGAGCGTTTCTGACCGCAAACATGACGCTGGTGGTCGGTAAAAACATGGAGCCGAGCTTCAGATGTGATGCTAGCACTGTCTTTTTATTGCAGAGCAAGAGAGAGGAGGTCTCACTCTGATACTAAATCCGCTCAAATTAAGAGGTCTCACTCTGATACTATTTATCCCTTTAAAGATAGTACGTCAACGCGTCTGCCATATTGTGTGTGGCATATTCCAGGTGAAACAAAACTTCATTAATAAAACGTTGTTAAGGAGGCTCCGTACACAAGCACACACATATGGATATATAATGTTTTAAACATTTTTAAATATATTTTTGTACGTTTTTTTTTCATTTAAAATGGCAGGAAGGGACTTCAATGCATAGGTATGTTGTCTTCAGAGACAAATTGATAGTTGAAGGACAATTGTATATTTTATTTCTCTCTTACCGAACAGAAAAGTAAGGAAGATGATTAGGGCCACTGAAAAAATAAAAAAGTTAACTGATTTGTAAATTTTATTTCAGTATATGAGAAAAAAGTACGAATTCTGACTTTAATCTCAGAATTCTGACTTTTTTCCTCAGAATTACGACTTTTTTCTCACAATTTTGACTGTAATCTCAGAATTCTGACCTTTTCCTCTCAATTCTGACTTTTTTCTTAGAATTCTGACTTTAATCTCAGAATTCTGACTTTTTACTCTCAATTCTGACTTTTTCTCACAATTCTGACTTTAATCTCAGAATTCTAATGGAATTCTGACAGATTACAGACATGTTAGCATCAAGCTGTAGCCATGTCTGTTTTAGAGACTAAACCAGTTCTATTGTTATAATAACCTTCTGGTCTTTCATTAATGAAATAGCATCAACGGGGACCCCTCGGGTACGTAAAAAGTCACCTAATTCCATAATTTTCCACCAATGTGTCACTGGCCTTCTCAAACAACTCATATATTTTTCAGGGAAGTTTGAGTGCTCACACATTTCTTCCTTCATGGTGCCCATCTACATTAAGATCCAAAATTCTGAGATTAAAGTCAGAATTCTAAGATTAAAGTCAGAATTCTGAAATTTTTCCCATATTAAACTGAAATAATATTAAAAAAATCTTTAAAAACGTTTTCTTTTTCTTCCTGTGGAGCTAATCCTCTTCCGTAGAAAAGCCCTTTGCATTAATATGCAGGGATATGCAACAAAAAATATGGGGACAACATTCTTCTTCTACACATTTCCATCATTCGAGTTTCTCTTCTCCTGTCGTATGTCATGCGTTAGCACTATCTATTGGTAAATCAACACATCTCCAGGACATTAAAACAGATCATTTATAATTCCATCCATTCCATCCATTATCTCACACGCTTTATGGGGGGTTGTGAGGGGTGCTGGTGCCTATGTCCAACTGTCTACGGGCGAGAGGCAGGGTACACCCTGGACAGGTCGCCAGTCCATTGCAGGGCATATTTATATTTCTTTCTTATCAATACCAGGTTCTGGAAATCTGAGATTCTGTAATATTTTCCATGTAATATGTATTATTGGAAAATTATCCAGCTTCTAACTTATAGGAAGAGTTTGGTATACATGTTAAATTAAACGCTCCTGTCCAAAAATACTGTATTCGTATCTAATTCCTTCATATTTTGGTTTCACTTGATATGTACCTTTTATGTACCTGCCATTTAATTTAATGTATCTCTGTTTATTATGTAACTTTGCTGCCTCTTGGCCCAGGACTTCCTTGAAAAAGAGGTTTTTAATCTCAATGGGATTTTTTTCCCGTGGTTAAATAAAGGTTAAACAAAATAAATAAAAAATAAAACAATTCACAGTCTTGCATTTCCAAATGAATTTGGTGACTTTTTCAGTATATATTTTTTTGCATATTTCAATGAATCATATTCTTCCTTGTATTCATACCTTTCAGTTCAAAGTCTTTCACAATTGTCCTTTATGCTTGTCAGTGAACAAAGTAATATTCAGTGGTATCTTGTTGTTTGCACGAGTGCCAACCTGGGCCACTTGTAGCCCTACAGCCCAACACAGATTTAAAACCTTAAAGGATTGGTTAAAAGATGTGACGCGGTTACTGCTACCCCAGCCCACACAAGGCTCTTTTGTCAGTTTACAAAATACCTTTTATAAATAAAGATCTTAATGCAGTTAGTAAACTTATTTTCATTTGGCTTATTTTTTTCATTTGTTTATAGCCTTATATTTTAGTTTTAAATGTATTTTTTGATTATCTGTTGATGGAAAATTATATTAATTTACAGAATAAAGGTTAAAAAAAATCTATGTGTTGTTAATGTTTACAAAATGTCTCGATTTGTGGATTGAATTAACAAAACAGAACAAAAAGTTGTAAGTTTCGGAGGGAGGAGGGGGTATGACCTTATTCAATTTCATTTCATGAAAATACAATTTAATAAAAAAAAAATATTGTGTTCAGTGCTTCAATTAAAAAGTGCAACTAATAAATTACTTAAATGCAACACAAGCCTTTGTTTTGATTATATTCATATTGTTAGGAATGTAAAGCTACTGGAATAAAAAAGGAGTTTATCAGAAAAAGAAGGTCTCCACATAAATGCTTTATCACCTCAAACAGCATTGAATTTATATTTTGTTATAAATGTATACATTTTGTCACTTTATAGTTTGAGTTCAACAGTTGGTATGGTCATTTAAAAATGGTAATTTTAATATTTTTAAATATCTCCTGTTCTGCTGCACCTTAAAGAACAAATATGATCCATGAGGCATTTTGTCTTGTAATATTGTATATAAGGTAAAATACTTTAAAATGTGGAATAGTTGATTTGATTTTTGAATGAATTGAAATATATATATATATATATATTTATATATATATGAGTCTGCCTAATCCTGACCTGGTGTTTTTATTTTATTTTTTTATTTTATCCCTGACTGTGAAATATTTTCAGCTCTCACATTATGAGATTTTCTTCTAGTTGACCTCACAGACTTTCTGTTATTTGTTAATTTTGATATTTGCCTTTACTCAGTTTTAATCTTAAATTAAGGTGAAGACAAGCAACTCTGGAACATGGTGTGTTACCAAACTTCACATGTTCTATTGTGGTTATTATTGGGTTGCTTTGTTGGTCCTCAGTGGTGTCTGTTGTGCAAGACGTTTATTTCCAAAACATTATCAAGGTATGGTTTCTTCAGACTTTTTAAACATTTTTAAGGGAAAATAGGTACATTAGGATTGAATCTCACTCCTTAACCTTGGATTAACTGGATTAACTTGATTTTAAACAGTACAGGATGTTATTGACACTAAACCAGAACAGCTTGCCACTTCTTAGTGGTTGCTGATAGTCTTTTGGTATTTATTTTCTTTTCTTTTCTTTCTTTCTTTCTTTTTTTTTTTTTTTTGGCCAGTTCCTCTCTTTCTTTTCATCACAGAAAAACATCAAGTTCCTTCAATATCTGTTTTCAAACCATTCTGATATCTTTGAGAACATTTATAATTTGCATCATCTCTGCAAAGCATGACTTTAAGAGAAGTAGGTTAATGGATGGAAGCAAACTTAATGCATATCCTACCAGGGCAGATAATATATGTTGTACTATAAGCTTCCCTATACTGTACTAGGAAAATATTTAAACTAGATCCAATCGTGTATAAAACAATGTATTAACTCGAGGTTTAGCACACTTATGCATCCAGGGTATAATTAGTTTTTTTTTTCTCTCTAGATGTTTTTTTTTCAGTTTGATTGTAATTATAGATGTTAAAAACAACAACAAAACTCAGGGCATTTGACAGGTTTGTAAACGCAGCATTTAGGCAGCTGCAGCAAAGTTTGATTTCCATTTATTATAAGGACTGGTTTCTGCTGAACAGAGGCAGCAGAGATCTGGAACTGTGTCAGCAGCTTCTAAACTGTTCAGTCAGGAAGCGAGAGCGGCAATGCGGAAGATAATAAACGACAGCGGGATGTAGCAGTGTGTGTGTGTGTTTTTGTGTGTGAGTGTAAAACCGCGCAGAAGGGCGAGTCACGCCACTTAAGAGGGGTTCCCCTTACCGACAGTGTGCAGAGAGCGCACAGGCTGCCAGAGGCGTTCCTGAGCTCAGAGGAGACGAGACGGGACCCAGGGAGGATCAGCAGCATTTCCAGGGTCCCCGCTGACTGTGCGAGACTTTTCCCACAGTGAAATGACCAGATTTGAATGCTGAGCTGAAGCGCAGTTCCGCTTGTCGTCGTGCGCCTCTACGGCAGGATCTCAAATGCCCAAAGAGTGCAGGAGAAAGTCCTCAAAGGACTTCGGGATCTCTGGGACCGGACTAACCGATGGAGGCCGTGTAGAGAGAAGGACTGCAGGGAGGTCCACCAAGATCTGCGCAGAGCTCATCCAGAAAGCCACCGCGCCGCCCGCGGCACCGGCGCGCATGGATGCGCCCATGGTGCCGCAGGTCACCATCACCCCGGAGGGAGGCGGCTCTTCCCGGGAGATCCAGCAGGAAGACTTGGACTGTACTGGGGACGGAGCCCTGCGCAGAAAGCTGTCCAACTCCTCCATCTCCTCCACAGGATCCTCCGCGGTGGAGTCTGAGGATGATCTGCTGAGCGACACCGAGAGCAAGAGCAAAGGCCTGGTTACCCTGGAGCACCTGGTGTGCACAGGAGAGGTGAGCCTCTTTGCTTTTTATCCGGTAGTCCTCTTGTAGCCTATATCACTCACTCACTGGTCTGCTTAAAACAAACATACAATAAACCTGCATTGAGCTTGAACCTTTTTCTGGTTGCAATCAAAGGTGGATGCAGTTTTTCAGGTCCAATCAAAAATGACCAAAGAATGTAATATTTTTAAAACAAAAAATCTCACTTCCTTTTTGTAAATAGAGTCAAACAAAAGGAAGGACCCTGAGCTTCATGCTCCATAGAGCAGAAAGTCTGGGATGTTTCACAATGACAGGATTATCCTGTTCGGTTCTGAGTGTGGTCCTATAATCTGAGGGAGATTCTAGGTTGACAATCTCAAGTCAAGGTTGATAAGATTTGGAGATAAGGTGAGTAATACACTGTGATCCATCAATAGAGAGTCTTAAAAACCAACAATTCTGTTAAAAACAAAAATGTAGTCTTGGAGCAGATAAAAAGAGGCCAAAACGTTTAAATGCGCTGTTGTTGATTGGTTCCAGTAAGTTTTTACCAGTGGGTAAATATGGCATTATTGTCACCAATCTTCACTTTGATCTTTTATCTCCAGACATCTTCCCCATTCAACTGATTGCATGAAGCGTATCATGTAGACGAAACTGAAAACATCTTTTCATAAACTAGGAGCTGTAGCTGCATTTAACTTTTTATATGAGAATAAACAACGAGGGATCCGATTTCCTGAAATTTCTTCATGATTAAATTCTTAAAAGGAGAATTTTTGTATTTAATCTTATTTAAAATGAATGTGGTTTAATAAACTCACATAGAGGACACATTGCTGCTATTGAGAATCTATAGGATTGGCTGAGGTCACACAGCCTATGGGAGAAGGATACTAAGATTTGAGATTCAAAAAAGCTTTCGTTTATTAAAGAAAATTGACCTTAAGGATTCAGGGTCCTTTGTTTGTTTTTTGTCTTCACAAATTTTCAGAAAATGCTGTCTTGTGGTACTTTGTGTCCGATTTCTTTATATAAAATCATTGATTTATTTTCTTAATCTCTTTTTATAAAAAAAGGAGAAAAAATAGAAATTTAATTTATAACCTTGTATTTCAACCATCCCTTCTGGACTGTGTTCAAAGTGCAACTATGTACAAGCCGTGAGGCCTGTTGGCAGGTCCAGCCTTTATAAACAATTAAAATATAACAAAAAATGTTTGCAGCCGGTGTTATTACCGAAGCTCAAGTTTGTACAGGTGAAGAAAATATGATTTTCTAATAATTCATTCTTTATAGAAAGCAAATTTGATTGATTAATAAAATGGGTTAATCATCATTGCCTCTGTGCACCAAGAACCAGATTTTAAAACGGAAGCTTAAACCAGCAGAAACCAGACGGTTGCTGCTGTGCCATCAAAGCAGGACTGCCTTCTGTGTCAAGGTATGTCTATGAGTCAAGGAAAGCTACTTAAGATCATTTCTAAATGACCCAAACAAAACCCAACAATGAAGGCCATTTTCTTTAGCAGCGTTCCGACATCTAGCTTTCTTCTATATTTTCTTATCAGCAACCAAACATATAAATGACTCAAGCTAATGACTGACCCTGATCCTCTGAGTGTTTCAACTGAAAGATGTGGTAACAAGTACCAGCACCTAATGGAAAAACCTAAAAACTGAGTCAAGTTGTGGGTACCAGTGGAAAAGGGGCTTAAGAGTCAGACGAGCAGAACATTCATGCAAGCACTTGGTCCTGACAAGAAGAAAAGGATCAAAAAGGTTATTTCCCATTTTTTCAGATGAGTTTCTGATCTAAATATTGATGGAGCTCAAAAACATTGAAACTTTGATTATTCTTTTATTTCTTTTCTAATCTCTGAATTAAATCATCAAAACAATCAGAGAGTCAAATAGACTCTTAATAAGCTTTAGATATTTCAGCATAATTTCAGAATAGAGGAGATGATTTGTTTCCAAGTTTGAAGACTTGGATGGGAAACGAAATGTCTTCAAACTTGGAAACATGGACCAGTGAATTGTTTTCTTTTTACTTTTTTGGAATGACCTGGATGACTGAGAATCTTCACCAGTGATTAGTGTATTATTGTTAAATTATGTCTGGATGGAAATTAAACTTTTTTAACTTGTAAAACACATTAGGGGATGTTTTTATAAAAAACTAAATATTTTCCACATTTATTACCCTGAAGTTAGCTATTACTGCATATGTTTTATTTTCAATCTTTCAAAACATATTCACTATAAACAAAAAATGAAGGAGACATCTTTATTTTTAGTGAAGTTGTTAAAATCTGAATGGAAAGCCGGAAATTCATGCCTCAGATCAAATTCTTTTTACGACGCTGGTTGGTGGACAGACATTAAAAGTAATTTAAAGTAGCTGATGGCTGGAGCTCAGGAAGGAGCTGATCTTTGGAGCAGAAACAGGTCATAAACAGGAGCCAGCAAAGTGTTTCCTGACAGGGAGCCGTTGGGAATCACAGGACTGCAGTGAATAGGCAATTACAGAGGTATAACAGATTTCCCTTTAAACTGTTTACTTCATCTTCAAGTGATATTAAGCCATAAGTGCGGCTTCCAGTAACCACTTCTCATGGGAATGAGTCATTTTTGCAGTTCAGGAGTTATTTCTGGTGCTTTTGGATGTAACAGGCTCTGGAAGATTTCACAAGAGATTATGTTCCAGTCACAGAAGTCTTGGGTTTTTCTTTCCTTTTTAAAAGGATTGCTCAGATAGAAACAGGTAAAAAAAAAAAAAAAAACGAAGCTGGGAGAGCCTGTTAGAGAGGATGGGATGATAACCAGGAAATTTGATTCCTTTTCCTCAAGTAAGTTGCAAAAGAATATCTGCCCATCTAATCCTTTCCTGCCTAATGACTTTATAGTTATTATATTTATAGCCTTAATAGAGCTTTTTTCAATTTATTATTTATGAGGGATATTTTCTTTTTGGCCAAAATGCAAAATTCATAGAATGTAAAAAGGATAATCACTCTGCAACTCCCTTTCCTGGCTGAAACACGGAGGCGGCAGTATCATGCTGTGGGGATGCCTTTCTTTAGCAATATTTGGGAGGCTGGTCAGAGCTGATCCAGAGCTAAATACAAAATATTTAAAATCGAAAGTCCTGAGATTTGAACACCCAGGGTTTTTTGTAAAGAGAATCCCAGATGATTTGAATGCTTTCTAAGTGACTGGAAGGCTGCGGGAAATTTAATAATCCATCAAATTTGATGTATTTAGACTTGTGATGTGTATGGAAATTGTGAAAAAGCTGAACTGCACCTCAGGTGCAGCTTGTAGCGGTAATTAAAAACGAATAAAACATACAAGCAAGGGACCCACTTAATGTTGACAGTTATCATTTTCATGAATTCTTTAAAGAAGCACTTTTTTTTTTACCATATAAGGGCAAGTGACCGTTTCTGGTATTGTAATTACACTCACCTTGATTTTTGACATAAAATATATGTATTTTTCAAATATTATAGAAATAATAAGGTCTTGTTCTGTCCTCCGTTAACAC
The DNA here is from genome assembly GCF_000732505.1 of Cyprinodon variegatus. Lineage (NCBI taxonomy): Eukaryota > Metazoa > Chordata > Actinopteri > Cyprinodontiformes > Cyprinodontidae > Cyprinodon > Cyprinodon variegatus. The sequence goes on along the minus strand of NW_015150640.1, from coordinate 741,328 downwards.
TTTTGGGTTGAAATTTTTGATTTACAGTATCAGTAATCTAAGTTCAGTGAGTGCCCTATAAAGGGTTAAGCAAAACAAACGCATATCCAAAAAATGTATCAAATCATTCGCAAGTACAAAAACAATAGTGACCAAATGTGTGACGGGCTTACATAATCCCTGGTAATGACTGCACATCTGCACTGAAAGGAGCAAATGTTTCTCTGCAACTATGATCCATGACACACATCTGTATGACGTGAAACCAGTGTGGATGGAAAGTGACAAGTAACAACAAAACATCATCTTGTTTACTCATTTAATTTGCCAACCCATCTGGAGGACGTTTTTTTTATTTAAGATAATTCCTCCTTCCTCATATTCCAAAGTGTGGGATTATTTGTTTATGAAACTATTTCAAATATTTCACCTTTCCCTCCCTCAGCTCACAGAGCTGAAATAAAGGCTTGGCTTTAATCTAAATTGACTCTGAGGGTGGAAATCTTTGCTGGCCTTCTGTCATTGTTCTTAATAACATTTGATCTGCTAAAGCTCAGTCCTGCAGGAGATGTTTGCAGGCATGGGACACTTCCTGATACAATCCTGCATTACCCTGTTATTAATCTAATTTACTCACATTTTCACCTACACTTAACAGATCGAGAAAACATTATTACTATGCAACGATAACCTAATATAATTTTCAGCAAAGCTATGAACAATAGTCTGTATGATTAAGAAACAAGAACTGTTGGACAATATAAAGCAGGGTAATGGGACCAAAAGACAATTAAAAAAGACAAACTAGTCATTTTACTGTCTAGAAAGAGATCTATAAATACACTTTTAAGGCTTTGGGATTTCAGCAAATTGAGAGCTGTTATCCCGAGATGGAGAAAATGTTAAACTTCCCGGGAGGACCGGAGCATTGAAAGCTCATCCAGGAGGTCATAAAAGCACAGAGAACATCTACTATACAATTCTATAGGCTTCGGATGCCTCATAGTGCACAAATAACAAGAAACATTTGCCAAAAAGGCATCTGTGCAATAGTTTAACAGACAAAACCACGGCTGTCCGAAGTCAACAGAAGTATGTGTCTCATATTTAGTTTTAGTTTTAATTAAAACACTTGGAGGATTCAAATCTTTTTGTGAAAATCTCCCAAAAAAGTTTGTTTACAGCCTTTTTTTACAGTTTGGATAAACTGTAAAAAAAAAAAAAAATAAAGCTGGTAGTGTTATGTAGCTTTAGCTCTCTAGCAGAACATCTTGAAAAACAGCGCCCATCATTTGGAAAGGCCTATACTGCAGCACAGTGATCCAACAGATCTCAGAACGTTTTGGAGAATCGAGTTGAGCTTTGCAGGGTAGAGGTCAAAGTTTGAACTTAAATGCAACACTGATACTGTGGGGTGACCTTAAACAGGTTATTCATGCTCCGAAACTCTCCATCTGCGGCTGAATTGAAACAGGTTTATGAAGATGTGTAGGCTAAAACTCCTCCAAAGTGGTCGCCTCTTTGCAGATGCCTGTTAGTAATTATTAGGAGAATCACTTATGAGTTTTAGGGGGGCGGGAGGTGGTTTTAGTTTCACTCAGAGGCTTACTTGGCTAGTGTTTTATAAAAAAAAAAAATCACGTACTTGTATTTAATTAGGTTTTTTTTGTGTAATGGTAAAATTTTATTAGAGATTTAAGACATCTAAGTAGGGAAATAAAGCAAAAGAAGAATAGATCTTTAAGGGTGCCAATACTTTCTGATGGTGCTATATTTGAAGTGTTTTTCTGCAGGTGTGAAACTCCAATGTTGCCGCTCATGTGTGAGCTGTAGGGGGTTGAGCGTAATCACAGTGACTCACCTGCAAGTTTCTGCCTCGGTCTGCATCATCAAGCCGTCAGACGGAGACTGTCACACAGCCTGCCGCACTTCCCTGCCTTCTCCGTTCACAGGCAGGAGCTGTCACTGTTCTTTAAACAGCCTGAGCACTCTGTCTCCTGCAGGGCGCCTGTGTTTAACCGACGGTCTTAAAGCGGACGCTACACAGGCCTTTAAAGCATACATTTTTTATTTGTTCTGACTCCTCATCAACGATTAAAGATTTCAAAGTTAAGGGGAACAAAATGATCACTTCAAAATATGTGCTCTGATGCTCCAACGGAAAACATTAAACCCACACAGAGCACAGCACATGCTCACATGTTCTTGTGTAATCATGTTTTTTTTTGCGGTCGGTTTCCAGTTTTAGTCTGGCCTTTGACATTTAACAAAGAACTGCTTCAGGAAGTCAGACACTTGAGAGAATCCGCTTTAGCCTTTTCTCATTGACACTTTATTTCAGAGCAGTGTCAAACACAGGACTTTGTAGAGTCGTGTGCCAATCAAAGATGTTTTCAGAGAAAGGAAGATATTTAGACGTACGTTGAAGAGTAGCTTCTTTGTTGACTGCAGAGCAGTTCATTCGGGAATGAGGTGGTGCTTCTGTGTTCTGATGTATCTTTAGGTTTTAAGACTTTTCATGACTTTCAGCTTGCAGAACCTGAAAGTTTGGCTTCAGCTGTCTTTGTCTGCTCAGATCAGCACATTCATGTCTCGCTCTTACAGCACGTCCCGTGCTCTACAATAAAGGAGCTTCAAAATCCTCAAATCAGCAGTAGACGCTTTTGCACCAACACAAATCATCTGATAAAGTCATACTACATACAAATAGCCCTTTAAATGTGTCGCTCAAGGAGATTTTTTCAGATAATATTTCTGTTGTTTTCGTCTGGCACTGATTTGTTTTCAAGGCTTTTTTTTATGCTTTGCTATGAACTCCGTTGTTCACAGATGAATTGTTGATAAGCACAAACAGTAACCAGTCCATCCATCTAGTGTTTGAATGTGAAAGGAAACAGTCGATGTGTCCCTCTGAAAATGAAGCAATGATTGACCAGATATCCAAGCCATCAAGGACAAAGTTTCTTCTGCTAAATGTTTACTTTACATTTTTGTATCCTGAAAATGCAATGTTTCAAAAGTTTACCCCGTCTTCAATTAGTTCTTTAAATTTCAGTCACAAACTTTAGTGTATTTTATCTTGATTTATTTTTTTTTTTTTGCAACAGATCTGCACAAAGCAGTGTATGATAAAGTGGAAGGAAAACTATGTCTGGTTTTCAACATATTTTTATCAAATTAATGTCTAAAAAGTGTCTGTTCCGTTACCATTCTGGCCTTTAATAATACTCAGTGCAACCAGATGTACCTTATTTAGTAATATAATCTCTATAAACAGGTGTTCAATAAATGTCTGAGAGGTTTGTACAAGACCACCAGTCAGGAGGCCCATAGCAGATCTTGAAGAGCTGCAGACATCCACAGCTCAGGTTGGAGAATCTGCTGATACGACAAATTTAGCCTCAAATGTAAAGAACAAAGAATTGAAGAATCAATATGAATTCCTGTTTGAAGTTTGCCATAAACCAGATAGGAGGACACAGTAAATGTGGGGAAGAAGCTGCTCTGAATCTGGACAGTTGAGACAAGGATTCAATCATTTGGTCTATTGTGAAAGTGCTGAGAGACTTACATTGAACATGGAAATCCCAAAGTGAAGCATAGTTGTGGCAGCATCATGGTGTGGGGATGCATTGCTTGTGGGGCAGATAATTTGCTTATGACAGCAGGTTCTGCAAACTACAAGTCTGGAGCTCTTTGGACTTTTCAGTGTGGCTCTTGTTAACTTTGGGAAGAAAAAAAAGAACAAACGAATATAATAACAACTATCTAATATTTTTGATAAAGATATAATAGTATTGCAGGTTTTAGAGGGTTTTCAGTTTTTTAAATATACATGTATCTAATATATATATATATATATATATATATATTGTGCAGTACAAATTTATTTGTATAGCACAATTCAGTACAAAGACAATACAAAGTGCTTTACATGATTAATATATAGGAAAATAAAACAGAATCAAAGCAAGTAGGAAAAAATGAATAAATAAATAAATAAAAAATGCAGAAACAAAAAAGAACATTAAAAACAGTTGGACTAAAGAAAATGAAAAAGTTTAACCAATGACGTTTCAGTTGAACTGTTTAACTAGAACAGTTGAAGGCAATCCTATACAAATGTGTTTTTAGTCTTGATTTAAAGGAACTCAGGCTTTCCGCACTTTTACAGTTTTCTGGAAGTTTGTTCCAGATAAGTGGAGCATAGGAACTAAATGCTGCTTCTCCATGTTTAGTTCTGGTTCTAGGTATGCAGAGCAGGCTGGAGCCAGAAGACCTGAGTGGTGGTTAGAACTGGGGTGATGTGCTCTACTTTCTTAGCCTTAGTGAGGACACGGGCAGCAGCGTTTTGGATCAGCTGCAGCTGTCTTATTCTCTT
>NW_015150640.1:725266-736812 GCF_000732505.1 Cyprinodon variegatus | reverse complement strand
TGTAAGGACTTTAGAACTGGGGTGATGTGCTCTACTTTCTTAGCCTTAGTGAGGACACGGGCAGCAGCGTTTTGGATCAGCTGCAGCTGTCTTATTCTCTTTTTAGGCAGACTTGTGAAAACACTTTTGCAGTAATCAATTTGACTAAAAATAAACATGGATTAATTTTTTTCCAGATCATGCTGAGACATTAGTCCTTTAATCCTGGAAATGTTCTTCAGGTGATAGAAAGCCAACCTTGTAATTGTCTTTAATTTAAAGCCCATTAGGGGAAATGTATCCATCCTTTACCTGCATTTTTTTTTAAACCAAAATATGATTAAGTTATGGTTTTGTGCAGATATTGATGAAAAAAACAAAACAAAACAATCTGATGAAACGTTACCAGCTATGACAAATTGTATTGAGTGTCCGGAGGATCAAAATGGTTACACTTTCCTTGTGTTAGAGGCTGCAGAGGATCCACTACCATCCATATGACTATAAATCACACAGAAAGACTCACATTAGTCTGCTTTAGATAAAAAAAAATGTATGTGTTGAAATGGCCTAGTAAAAGTCCAGACCTAGATCCCACGTGGAATCCGATGTAAGAATTAAAAAATAAATAAATGAATTTCAGTTGCTTTGCAAAGAAAGATTTTCCCACATTTTTAGCCTTTGGATGTCAAAACTTAGAGACAACTGCAGAGAAAATTGGTTGGACAAGATGTGGAGGGTGATACAGTGTCACCGCTTTTTTCCCAATTTTTTTTTTTAAAATGTCACATTTAATGCAACCAAATACACAGAGGATTGTGGTTGTGTTGGGATGAGATACTAAAAAGTTTGGGGGTGTGAAGACTATTAAGGCAAAGCTCCAAAACCAATTCTCAATTGTTTTTCACAGATCATCTTGATGTCATGGAAAACATCTGCTGCCTCAATAAACAACAAGCATCAATAATTCAGTTACTGATGAAGATAATGTGTAAAAATGAATTAGTGTGTATTTTTTGGGACAAAGCAGTTCCTCTTGGTGTTGATGTTGTGTAGCCCTAGTTTACAAAGCACCTAAACGTATTTAAAGAAAGTTTTAAATGTTCAGCCACTTAATAAAAATACTTAAAAGTTTGGGGGTGTGAATACTATTAAGGCATGGTTTCAAACAGGTAAATCAGAGTGTGAATAATATCTAGTGATCATGTTTACTTCAAAGCTTAGTCCTGTTTTTATTCCCTAATGTCCAGGTTAGCTCTTTCTTCAAACATGTTTAATCAAATTTCACATTTTATTCATTATTCCCAGTGATCGCGACAGAATATCAACACCACAGAGAAATAACTGCATCAGCTGCCAGCTCAGTAAATGTCAAAAGCTTACAGCGTTAAAATATTTCTGAAGGTCTGCTGCTTTTAGCAATGTAATGCTGTCAGTAAACAAGCCAGTGAAGCGTATCATCTGACATTTAAGGGAGCACAGGCTTTTTTCTGCAAGAGTTCTGCTATTACTGATGGCGATGGACAGCGATGAACTATGCCTCACTCTGTGATCACTGTACCTGTTTCATTTCCTGTTTTACTCTCAACAAACCGCAGAGAATGACCCCTTTGAAGTCCGGGTTGGACAGAGAAGCCAGCCTCTCATTCCCACAGCAGAAATTGAGGTTTAGTGTGCAGGTTACTGTTTTTAAGTGTGGCAGTAAATGTCTTGAATTAGAGTTTTTATTTTTTTTTTTGCCTGATTAGGTTGTTTGTTCAATAGTGTTTCTATCCTGTAATTTTTCAATAAAAATAAAATCTGTGAAACTTATACATTGGATAAATTCAAACCACACTCACCAATGTATTGGAATTAAAGTTAGAATACTCCAAATCGACATTAAAAATACATTTTGATGTAGCAAAAAAAGGTTTTGTCCATGTTACTGTGATGCAATAGCTTACACAGCCACGGGGAGGATTGCTGACTGGACAAACAGTCATTCATACCCTCTAGCAGCGTCTCCATCACTGATCCTCCAGATCTATCGTCCTGCAGGTTTTAGATGCAACCCTGCTGACATTCAGCTGGATCAAATGCTCGAGTACCTCTTTAGCTGTCATCAAGATTGACAAAGTTTTTCTAAGTAGCCATTCATATTGTTCTGCTGTGTTGAAGCAGGGATTTATCTATACCGTGCAGGACCGTATATCTGCAGAACAAGGGTTTGAGACCCCTGCATGGGTAAGCCACAAAAAACAGTTGCTAAAGAAGCTGATTGCTTACAGGGCTACAAAAAATGCAAGGTCACACAGATGATTTCACTTATGGTTAATAAGGTAATACTTAGAATAAATTATGCAATTATTTCTGCTTTAGGTTTATTGCAAACAGCAAAGCGTGACTCATCTTTCCAGTTGTGGTAAAAATATCTTTTTTTTTGTCCATCCTGACATTATGGACATAATTTATTATGGATATTATAGTTTCTTAATTGTTTTACACATATCATCTTGATGTCCTAAAAAAATCTGCTGCCTCAATAAACGACAAGCATCAATAATTTAGTTACTGTGAAGTTAATGTGTAAAAATGAATTAGTGTGTAATTATTGGGGCAAAGCAGTTTCTCTTGGTGTTGATGTTGTGTACGATGTATCCCTAGTTTACAAAGAGCACTCAAACATATTTAAAGAAAGTTTTAAATGTTTAGCCACTTAATAAAAACTACTGGTATGTTGCTCTGATGTCTGAAGACACAAATTTTTTTCTGATGCATCTAAAGGACATCAAAGGCCCTCCAACTGGACCACCTGCAATTTGAATATCCTGCAAACAAGTTGGCAGGTGTTGCAGTCAACCCCAAGGAGTGTGTTGTCTCTTAACTCCCCTTCTTCCTGACTGCACCTCAGCAACTCGTACTATGGCGCCCCTGCTGTTTGCAGATGGCATCACAGGAGGTGGACCTGCTGGTCTTGTCATGACTCAGAACAGAGGACCCAGTATTCAAGGCAAGACAGACAGTGGGATAAATCAAAAGTGTTTATTTAAAACTTGTGAATCCGAGTAGCAGTGTCTAGTACGTTTGAGGCTGGAAACTCTGGAGGAGAGAAACACAGGTTAGTGACCATGTAAATCTTACATTGGAAAATTATGAACATGAGTCACTAACCTGGTTTACCAGTTCAGTCAGAGAACCAGGTAGGATCCAGCCGGTGGGCTGCCAATAAAATGCGCGGGCGCCGCCCAGAGTGTCCCAGATGCTGCAGCCCGAGAGAACAAGTAGAATTCCAAAGCTAGTTCAGGCAAACTGATCAGGGCAGGAACAGTCAGGCTCAGAGGTCCAGGAGTCCAAAGACAGTTCAGACAAACCATTCAGACGGGAACAGGCAGGCTCAGTGGCTGAGGTAGAACAGGATCAGGTAATCAGAAACACTAATGAAGGCTAAAAACCCTCTTACCACTGGCTAGAGAGAGCAAGATAATCTCGCCTGATAACTGGATGCAAGCGCCTTAAATAGAGGCAGGAACAGGTGGATCAGATGAGCAGTGATTGGAAACTGGGCAGAGATAGACAGGTGAATGGAATGAGTAATTACGCCAATCATCAACGGATGCAAGCGCCTTAAATAGAGGCAGGAACAGGTGGATCAAATGAGCAGTGATTGGAAACTGGGCAGAGATAGACTGGTGAATGGAATGAGTAATTAAGCCAATCATCAACGGCAAGATCTTGACAGGTCTGCTGTCTCGTTTAGAAGCTAAAGCTGCTAAAATCAAGATTTAATGGTGGACTCCTGGAAAACACCCCCACCTACCCTCTCCTCAGCATCCTGACTGTGGACTGCTCCAGGTTCTTAGGAAGCAATCTCTCTTGTAACCTAAGCTGTTCCTCACACATAAAGAAAAGCCCAGCAAAGACTGTAACGTAGGAAGTTTGACCCTCTGCAGTTGCTGGTGGCTATCCACTACACCACCAATCTGTTACATTGTCATCCATCTCTGTTTCTGACAGTAATATCTATTTGGTGATGTTTACAGTCTACTGTTTGTGTGCCTCAAAATAATTACATACAGTACTCCGCATTTTATTCAAAGTAAAAATGTGGTTTATACTTTTTGGTTCAAGCTATAACAGAAATATGGCAATATAACCTGCAATACAAAAACAACAACAGGTAAATAAAATAGCTTTAGATCCCTTTTATAGTGCTTTTAAATTGTGCAGTTGTATTTTGTATTGTTGATTATGTTATAAGCGACAAGCCAGATTCCTTACTTGTGCAGAAACTTTGTGATATAGATATGATATGTAACTAATGATACTCTGACTGCGATGTTTCTGTATTTTTAGTAGAATTCATAAAAGGCCTGCCTGCTTTTTATAGAACATGTTTCTGGTTGTTTAAACTTCTGCTCCCTTTGTGAAATGGAGAGAACATTGTGTTTATGATAAAGGGCGAACCCGGCAGCAGGCCACACTGGAGATGTTGTAGGCAGATAGGAGTTTCCACAGAAGTGGCATTTAAGTGACCCAGATTGGAAGCATCACACAGAGGAAAACAGAAAGCCTGGCATCAGATTGGCGGTCCAGAACCTCCTATATGTTCAGATTTAAACTCAGATGTTTTAAAACGGGGCTAAAGTTGGTTTCCGTCTATTGTTCTGGTCAGCAAACCATGTGTTCTTTGATAAGCAGCACCTCACAACTTTCCTTTACAACATTTGGAAACTTTTTTTCTTTTCTTGTTTTCAACAGAGTAAGCCTTGGAGAAGGCTGAAGACCTACATCCGCTGGCCCTTCCATGCTTCCCAAAAGAAGAAACTAAGCTGGGTACAGCTAGCTGGGCATAAAGGTGCACTTACATTACAGACACAAGTTACCTGCATAGCTGGAAACTTCATTAAATTACAATGACAGCTTTATTTCCTTCAGCTGATGTATTTTGTTGTGTCCTTTTGTTATAGGCTCTAATTATCTGTGTTATAATTTGTTAAATAAGTGGCTAACCCTCTACATCGGCAGTTTCTTTTTCGCAATCCATTAAAGTAATGTTGCAGAGGTAATTATATGATGTTTATTTGACATAAAGATTTTTATCATGACATAAACAGAGACGAAAGCATCTTTTACGTACCTTTTCAAAGAAAATGATTCCTTGAGTTAAAGGCTTTTTGTGTCAGTAAGGTTTCGAGGGTTTCGCCTTTATTTACCTTGAAAAACTGCCAAGAACAGCAGGATCATTATCAAGGATTTCTCTTTGCTGTACCTCAGAACAAGACCAAACACTGAGGGAACTTTCATGATGAAAGAATTCCGAGGAAGCTTTCTGCTCACATACTATAGAAGCAATATTCTGTACTCCTCTGTCCTCCTGTTAACATTATGCCTTTTTACTAATGCCTGCAAAACCAAATTGAGCAGCTGAAAGTAAAAACACAGATTACCTGCTATGGATGACTGAAGGCAGGCTTGTAATTTTCCTACACATTCTGCCTATCTCTGCCTTGCAACATGTTTCTGGAATTCACATTCAGTGCTGTTAAAGAGTCAAGCAGTGATTGCACAATCTTGTCAGAATCCCCACATTCAGGTAGACCTACTGTATGACGGTCTGATATGGCCAGTGTGCATAAATGTGAAACTGTCTTCGTCTCATCTCAGGCAACTTCAAAGCTGCCGATGAGGGGACAATTCTGAAAAAGTTGTCCGAAAACGAGATGCAGTGTTTTGAGAAGCTGCGGCAAGACGTGCTGTTCCAGTTTGTACCGGAATACCTTGGCGTTGTGGAAAATGATGGAGAGGCCTTCTTGCAGATGACAGACTTGCTGGCTAACTTTGATCATCCCAACGTGATGGATTGTAAAATGGGAGTGAGGTGAGTGAGCACGGCCGGGTGCTATTTTTCACTCTTTCAACATTAACCAAAAAAATAAAATAAAATCTTTTCAATAATTCTTGTCATATATTTTCAGAATTGTTTTCAGTTTTTACCTATCAGTTAATAGCCTAATAGTTAATCAATTTTAGATTGCAAATTGACTAACAAGCAAAATGCATACAAACAGCAGTACGATTTTTGTCTGCCTCGGTTTGCCTCTTTAAGGGAACACCTGTTGTAACTGCAGGCTGTATGCTTGGCTTCCTGCCACAGCGGGTGGAGGGCCTCACAGTTAATGTGCACAACTCTACACATCCATTGGCGCATGAATGCTCTCATGAATTCATACATGCACACCTTTTTTGCATGCACGAACATGCAGATGCAAACAAAAATTTCGCTTGATTGAACAAGTGAATGTTCATGCACAAACCTGCAACAGCCATACGCTACACATTGTTGGTGCACAAATCTCACAGATGTACATTACCACATATATTGACTAATTGTTTTAAATCCACCTGTGTAATAGTTTGTCTGTATATGTGAGACTGTTCATATACGCAAACACTCAGTTTGCTCGCTAAGGGTGTCCCTGGAGACTCCCCTTTGTCAAAAATGCTCTCAACCACAAAGTTGCAAAACCACCAACTTGCACAAACACACTTGGGCTTTCACATAGCACAGTGCTGCTCACAGGAGTCTCCTCGTAGCTTCCCTCTCCAGCTCAGAGGAAGTGAAGCTACCAAACTGAAACTAAAATTCATGTCTGTTTGCACAGAATTGTGGGCATGAACATGAAGACTGTACGTCTTAAACTTATGCATGTTTGCAAGTTGCTGATTACTTGTTATACAGTATTTTTCTGTACTGGTATCTCATCTGTGCATAAATAAACACGGAGTGCAAAAACCTTTTGAATTTAGTCAATTAAATGTGTTAAGAATTATTCACTAGAAGTCAGGAAATACAGTTGTGTGAAAATCTATTTGACCTATCTGATTGTTTTTGCACCTAAGAGTTTCAAATCAAAGGCCAAATTTGAAACCCCTCAAATGTATGTTTTTGAGTTGTGTAAAATGATTAAAGTTGTGGATGACCCAAAAAAAAATATTGCTATTTTTAAATGTTGGTAAGAATAGTATGCATATTCTAACCAACTCCAACCAATCGAACCCTTTGTGCAAAAAAAATGTGAGTTCCTGGGAATAGACAGTGTGGGTGTTAAGAAGGTCCTAGGTTCAAAGTCTGGCTTTAGGTCTTTCTGCATGAGCTCTTTGTCCATATGTGGGTTCTCTCGGGGTACTCTGTCATGCCTAAATCTAGGTTTCTCCATGCATTGTGCTTTGTTCTCTGTGTCTCTGTAAGCTGTCCAAAATGACCATTATGGTTCATTCAGACAGAATGCAGTGTCACCAGTAAGTTGCTTATATGCATTTTGCCCTGCGGGGAGTTGCACAATGTTTACACCTGGACCACGTCATCCAACAGGTTGAGCTTCAGCTACATGAAGTTAAAACCCCAACAACGTGAAAAAACTCCCAGACCCTTTGCTTTGGACCTGCCGTTACCCCTGGCAACCCCATAGCATTTCCTGTTCAGGTCTTGCCGATGGTATTTTGCAATAAAAGCACAGGTAAAACTCAATCAAGGACTGCTGAGTCCACTTTGGTTTACCCAGAGCTGCGTCTGGATGGCGGTGCTGGGCAGTTACAAACTGAGCTCTGTGCTGGAGGTAAGGGAGGACAAAGAGCAGTGATTCTAGGGCTGAAAAAGTATTTTTTTAAAGCCACCTAAAAAGATCTTGAGACCATCCTTATTTCTACCTTTGTCAACATTATTTTCTTAGTGTTCCATTTTAAGTGTAAAAAAACAGTCCCTGATTGGTTGCCACGTTGCAATTTCACAGAAAAGTTCAGCTCTTTTAATCTTCAGCGATCACAGCTTCTCTCTGTCCATACGGTGCGGCTTTTTGACAACACCTCAGCTCTAATTAGTTACACAAGGTGAGGGCAGAGCAGTGAATGCCCTCACTGCGCGGGATTCACTGCTCGCCGCTTCCCACCCTTCCCTGCATTATTTTATAGGAATTCTAAGTGAATCTATTGCACATGCAAGACAGAGCGTCTGGTCTGAAAGCACCATTAAAAACAGGCCCCGGCACCTCTTTTATTTATTTATAAGTTTGACAGGAACAATGCACTTTAATGGACATTTCTCTAAATGTATCAGAATTAGCCTTAGCAGCTTTTTTTCATTGCTGTCCCTGGACAGATTTTACCAGTCATCTTAAACACAAGTTTTAAGCAAAAATACATAAGCTATGTGGAAAAGAATCTCCCCTTGTGGACAAATAAAAGTCTAAAGTCTAAAGTCATAACACTCAAATACATTATGTAAAAAAATTAATATAAAGATTAACTTACAAGTACACTATCTGCATGGCTTTATTTCACCAATAGTCTGTTGACGGCTTTTCTATGAAGTCGGAAAAATACCCCAAAACATGTAAAATCTTGCTGTTCTCTGTTATGATAACTATTCAATCTATTTAGTAAAAGACATAGAAGGCATCCATTAAGAGGTTTCATGTGAAAACAACAGATGATTTCAAATAACACCAATATTTGTCTTACATTAGTCTCACGAAAACATTTTAATGGCCCATAGACCCTCTTTTAAAGTTCTTATTGTATATGGCATATAGATATGAAACAAAAAATACTATACTAACAGTCAAACCTGTTATGTTGGTGGCCTCATAAACTGTTTTATTGGGGTTTTTGGCATAATACCTAAAACATATTGGTCTATACAACCAAACAATAGGTTGGATTGTACCGATCTGGTTGGTAGTTATGTGTCCAACCAATCTTTTGGTAAAAACAACCAATCTAATTTGCTAGTGTTTTTAACCAATCTATATATAGGTGAAGGGGACAATCAAATTTGGTGACTTTTATCAAAATATTGGTCAATTAGTGGAATAACATTTAAAGCCAGGATGAGGACTTATACCACCAACCCTTTGGTTTCGGGGCAAACTCCTGCTTCCAACACCCCTATTTTCACTAATGCTTTGTGGAATTTATTAATAGTTAATACTAATGTTACAACTAAGTTTAAAGCCAAGATTTGCATTTTGTACATTAACAGATCACTGTTATTGTTCTATAGCTCCATGACTTTTACAAACTACACTTGACTACAATCAGAGAAGTAAACCACCAGTTACCATTTTTAATAATTGTTTGGTTAACCAATTACATTGGTTGATCTGAACCCATGGCTCTGTCATTTATTATATCTTTTATTATTTTTCACTAAAGTTGTCTTTATTTGATCTAAAAAAATATGTTTGATGATCTGAAACAAAAAAAGGCTAAAACAGAAAAGAAATAAATGTACATTTTCCTTTTGTTTTAAAGGACTTACCTAGAGGAGGAGCTTGTCCGAGCGAGGGAGCGACCCAAGCCTCGTGAGGACCTGTACAAGAAGATGGTGGAGGTGGATAATGAAGGCCCAACTCCGCAAGAGCATTTCCAGCGGGGCGTCACCAAACCTCGCTACATGCAGTGGAGGGAGAGCATGAGCTCCACCAACACACTGGGCTTCAGGATAGAGGGCATCAAGGTGACATGTCATTCATATACTTAGTGCAATGAGAAATAACTAGATTGAAGCATCACTTCAAGGTAATTAAAGGGTGGTACCTTGAGTACCACCCTTTGTACAACAATGTAGACCAAAGGCTTGGTTGCATTGTACAACATTGTTCCTCTGTTACCTGGAGACGTTACTCAGGTCTTTATCAAAGTCTTTTGTTGGATGCTTAACCCAAGAGTTATAAGTGCACTTTTTACAAAGTGATCATTAAACACCTTGCCTGCAGAGTAAATAGAAAGTAATATACTTTTTGCAAATATATCTGGGCTGGGCTTTTTGATAAGTGCCTCTAGCCACTAAAAACAGGCATGTTTGGTGTTCCTCTCTTTAGACACCGGGAGCTTCTCTTTTATGCATAATGTAGGTGAGTTTTATTGCAGAAGGAGAAGTTACCTGTATCAGAGGTCTGATGTAATTTTCATTAAAACATGTCTAATGAAACAAGGTGGATAATAGGAATGCACACCTAAAATACTTATTAGTGTCTCTATTTTATTAGCTCAATAATGAGACATGATGAATCATTACATAAAGACATACTTCTTTTAAATTTCATCCTGGAAATACATTAATATGTTTGTTGGAAGAAACAATAACTACATTTACAACAATTTGATGTACAGCAACACTTGCTTGCAAATGTGCCCCTGATACTGTAACTGTAGATCACAGCCCTCTTTAGGTGACGTCTGTTAAACTGAATTCTGGACTTTGCTCTCCATTGCATCATTTTCTTCAGGTGGAGACCTTCCTGCATGTATTTTGATGTTTGCACAGGCTAATGCTCTTAAAAAGAAAGTGTTTTAAGGGTTTATTGGGTCTTAGGAAGACCTCAAATCTCTCTGGTTTGAATCCTACATGCTACATTTCGGCAATTCCTCAGCAGGACCCTTTCCTCTGGACATTGGCAACCTTCTGCCTGAACTAAATGCAGAAGAGAATTTCAATTGGAATATGCAAAGATGCAATAACTAATAAAGATTACTGTTACTAATATTTGTTCCTTTACTCTGACTTCAGTGTTTTTGGTCAAAGTTGACAGTTTTTGGGGAACTACTTAAATTTTTTCCTTAAACTTTACAAAAATGGTTGTTTTATCAGCAAACAAAACAAATGGCATCATTATGCAGCCAATATTTTTTAGTATTCCTTTAGGCTACAAATCTACTGAATAATCCAGATAGTTAGACAATACAGTCGATGGTCACTTAAACTTCTTGGAACTCCCTTAGATTCACTGTTAGTCTCTTTGCCACCTCCCTGAGCATTTCCAGTCTCATGCAGTTTAAGAAAAACACCTAATATGTTTAGGAATATAGATTTCTTAAAGGCAACTTGGAGATTTTCAATCTAAGCATCAGAGAAGGAGAAGAAAATCGTTAAACTGTGGCTTCAGTTCACATAGTATTACCTACGTAGGTTGTTCAACAGCAAATTGGAAAAATATTGCCTGGTGTTATGAGTCTCAGCAATTTTAGCTGCAGCATTCACATGGTTTGGTCAGAATTAATGGTTAATGGTTTTAACAACATGAAACGAGTGAGCCTTGTTGAATCGGTGGCTTAGGTTGTTAATGTTGGTGACATTTTTCATGCCTAATACCAGTTAAGGATCCTTTAAATACCA
Organism: Cyprinodon variegatus; assembly: GCF_000732505.1. Taxonomy (NCBI): domain Eukaryota; kingdom Metazoa; phylum Chordata; class Actinopteri; order Cyprinodontiformes; family Cyprinodontidae; genus Cyprinodon; species Cyprinodon variegatus. The sequence continues at coordinate 725,678 of NW_015150640.1, read as the reverse complement.
CAGCCTCCCTGGGCATTGTTGCTGGCCATACAGTATCTTTTCCTTTATGACCACAATGTATCAGTCTTTCTGTTGGTACTCCAAGCAGGATACACATATTGAAAAATGTTGTCAGTGTGGTTAATTGGAAATGATCATGTTTTGCTGTATTCCAATTAGGGGTGTGCATTGGCACTGCCCTCACGATTCGATTCGATTACGATTCACCAGGTAACGATTCGATTCAATTCGATTCTACGATGCATTGCGATGCATCAAAATCCCATTGACTTCGTAAAATCCGAAATGTGCCCAGATATCCGCTTTCCAAGCTTTTGGTGCGTTTTTAATTAGGCCTACCCGTCTATCGCCTCAGCCATCTTGATTGTTCACAACTTCACAACTTGTCCATTTGAGGCCAGAAAATAAACAG
>NW_015150640.1:693563-724971 GCF_000732505.1 Cyprinodon variegatus | reverse complement strand
TTCTTCAACACAGTGGAACATGATAACCAGTTTATCTTCATGTAATTAGATGTCTTTCCAACATCTAATTGAATTTAATTACAACAGTTTTGGGTCAGATCCTGTACTAGAAAGGTGCTTTATTCTTTTTGACTGGTACCCTTCAACAATTGATTCTTTTTAGATGACTTTGGTTATAGTTATGGAATGCGATAATTACAAGTTAACAAAAAATGACTTTTAATCTAATCAGTTTTTTAGTAATTGATGGGCAGTTTGAAAATGTAATCTTGTCATTTTAATCATGTTTCGAAGTAAGCTGATATTCATTTTCTAAAATTTTAAAGATGCTGAAACTGAGCTGTGTTATAACAAGGTATTTGTTTAAGGCTTTAGCCCTGCCTTACAGATTAGTTGGTTTTTCGGTTGACTTTTAAAGGATATATGTAACTTTACAGCTCTAAAAAAACAAACAAACAAGGGTGTGCACACTTTTGAGTATTTGCTGTATGCCAAACCAGTTTTATGGGAGTGCTATAAGCTTTCTGGTGTAGAACCATTGAACTATCTGCCTTCAGCAGAGGTAAGGACTAAGATATTGTAGTTTTGGGATGCTTGAGTCGTAAGGGCTAATTTTGGATACATCCCTGCAGAGCTGATGAATTTCCTCATCATCACTGCAGCAGCCCGTTGGAGGGGGCATTCTTTTGATTTAGGTGTTGGTTAAGGGATTAAGATTGAACAAATAACCACAGTTTTAACCATTCAGTCTCTCAGCGATGGACTCTGGACAAGAGTTTTCAAGGCAATGGAAAAAATGAAACCCTGGAGCAAAACATGCATATGCTTTGGATTAGTGTAAAATTAATATGAAATAAAATAACAATTAATAAAAAAAATGCTATATGAGTTAAAAAAGATCACAATATATAATATTGTACTATAATAAGATACGCAGTTTTAGACAAAAAGCATGACAAAATGCAGCCCTCTAGCACTGGAGAAAGGCAGCCTGGCCCAGTCTTTTATATTTAAGGAACTAGTTTAAAAATGTATTTGTTTATGTATACATATTAAAAGACTTTCAAGATTTGTGTTGAATAGCCTCCTAACTTCCGTTATTAAGGGTTTCAACAGAGAAAATTGATGCAGGCTGATTAACACTGATGTAATCGGACCAAATATTAAGATTATATATTGTTCTCCTGCTTCTCTGCCCCCCTTAGAAATATGACGGTTCGTGTCGAACTGACTTCAAGAAAACCAGATCGAAGCAGGATGTCATCCAGGTGTTCAAGAACTTTGTTGGAGGGGATGCCGACATCATTGTACGTAGCAGTCAGTCAGTTATTTAACTGTTTTCCTGCACACTTACTGTGAATTTAATCAAGCGAGAACACATGCAAACCTTCTATGCATATCCAAATAAAACAGCACATTTCTGCAGGCGTTACCTTTTAGTCTGTCTTCACCCACACAAAAAACACAGGCTGTGTAAGCTTTTACATCCTTGTTCAGTATTTAGACAGTGCCAACAGAGTGACTTTGTTGTCTCTGTGCTTACATTTTGGAATGACTTGAAACAACTAGGTGATTAAATCATGAAAAAAATAAACATATTGGAGGTGAGGGAACATTTCAAGCTTCTTTGCAGAAAGTAAATATTCACACTACAAAGCTGTTTGAGTTTTGGTGCACAAACATAAGCTCTGCCCCCATGTTAGTATGCAATAGCATTTTAAATGATGGATTAAAACAAAATTCAAAGTGTGATCCCTGTTTTTTTTTTTTTTTTCTTTATGGGAAATGCAGAAGTCTTACCTGCTCAGGCTAAAGGAGATCCGACAAGCCCTGCAAACATCTGAATTCTTCAAGCAACACGAGGTGAGGGCTAATGCTTGCTGTGAGGATGAGTTTTGTGGAAACAGAGAAAGGAATTCTGACTCTGAAGCTTTCTGATTTTAAAGCTTATTTTTCTGTTTATATGTGATGTTTGGATTTAATTTTCAACAACACTAAAAATTCATCAATGTGTTTGTAAAGCTTTATATTTTTAACACAGTTATTTTTAAACTAGTGTTAGAAATATTACTGAGTTTTTGATGTTCCTGCCACCTATGGCCAAAATACAGAACTGCAGCACTCTTTTGCTCATTCTCTTAGCTGGTACTTAAAGAGTTTTCTATTTTAAAATATTTTTTTTTCAGCCTCCCTAGAGTTGCCATTGGTGTGGTCTGAGTTGAGCTGAATGCCAGTCGCTTCAGAGTGTCCACATAATCGTGACTATAATGAAGAGTGCAGGAACTTCCCCCCAAATTAATCAAGGAAAATAGGCTGCAGGCTCATAGATGCATCAGTGCTGAACTACTGAAGCTTTATCTGCTCATCAAACGATGTTTTAGTCATAAATGGTCGAATAAAAAGACTATTTTTAAAGTATTTTTTCAGTAAAAAAAATGTCTGTTTAAGTTGGGAAACGTCTTATTATTATTAAAACTAATTTTTAAAGAAAATCTGGCCAGTTAGAAACTTAAATACTAAAACCTTCATATTAATATTCAAGCACATAAATACATTTAAACAACTTTGTGAAATTAGCATATTCACCTCATAATTACGAAGTCTGTTTATTTCAGTCTGTGCTGAAGCCCCTCCCCCTCAGCTAGTTCCCTTAAATATATCACATCCCTCATGGGTTGTTTTGTTACAAACACATTTTTGGTAGGGTGGTTTAAGTTCATGTAGTAAGAAATCCCCCAAAATCAATGACTTTTACTTCAACTGTTACATTGAATATCCGTTTAATATTTTGTAATTTAAAATCAAGACCTTTCTATTCAAGATACTGAAACTTTCAGTTATTCACACATGATTTAAAAATATACAAACAAACACCCACAACTTATGTTAATCATCCCTCAGCAGATTACAGAGAAAACAAGAACCTTTTTTAGAGAGCAGCAAGCTTCTGTCATCATTCTCACTGCATATTTAGTACAAAAAAAACAACAACTTTATGATAAGATTAGTAGATTTTCTTGTCCCTCTAATAGAAGGTTTTTGTACCACATGTTTGGGATTGATGATGCATCATAACACCCAGCTATGTCCATGTAGCAGCCATTTAGCTGTGGATTTGAGCTGAAGTTGAGGAATTTAAAAGTAGCCTTCATACGTTATTTAACCACACTGTGTGTTGTGTCAGTAAAGCTGTCCCACATCATGATGCTACCACCACCATACTGGACAGCTGCTGCAGAGTTCTGTAGAAATAACTAAATTTTAGATCAGTTTTTCTTGTCAACTTGAAGGCGTTGATCCAGTGCAGTTTTAATTTCTTGGGAACCTATTCTAATATTTAATTTTTAATATACAGTGAATTAATTTCATCACTGATGCACTTTATGAAATGGAAATGTTAATTTCACTGCTAAGCTGCTGCTCATTCACTGCCTGAAAGCTGTACAGAAAATGTTTTGTTTTGTATACACTGTTGTAGACAAAATAACAAGACAGTTGTCTAAAGTCTAAAAGCCTAAATGAATTAGGGGGTTAAATATTATAAGAGCAGTTCTTTTCCTTCTTGCTCCAAAGATTTTTAAATGAAACTGAAAAATAATTAAGTTTTGATAATGAGTTGATAAAAAAATGTTTGAGCTTGAGCTGACTGCTCTTACTCATAGATTAACAAACACACATATGCAATACATATGATAGTTCATGTTTATATATGCATGTGGATGGGAGTGTAAATCTGTTTGTTTTCTATATGCATGACTGTATTTTTGCATTTAGTTTAATATTTTTTCAGATTGTATATTTAGGTAGGTTTTTTCCTCTCTTGAATGGTCCACAATCTGGTTTGAGAATTGACGTTTCTCAGTTGTGAGATTAATCTTATGTTGCTTTTTTCTCATTTTATGTGATCTTAAAACTAAAGGTTTATTATGATATCTCTCTTATTTTCCATCAGGTTATTGGCAGCTCCCTCCTCTTTATCCATGACCATACGGGCCATGCAGAGATCTGGATTATTGACTTTGGAAAGACCACAGCATTGCCTGAGGGCCAGACTTTAAGTCATGACATTCCCTGGCAGGAGGGAAACCGAGAGGATGGATACTTGTGGGGCTTGGATAACCTCATCCTCACACTGGAGGCTGTATGCAATGAAGGGAGCATAGAGGAAACTGAAGACAACAGCCTAACTACAGACATACCCATCCAGTGACCTTTGAAGGTGGAGGGAACTTCAGATATCCACAAAAAGACACTTGGGGTGGTGGTACACACCTTCATTTCTTTTGGGTGAATTATAAGTACAGAAAAAAAAAATCCCCTTCATATATTTGGGGATCCTACAACACACAAGAACTCATTTAGTGCTGACACTGACAGGAGAATCCCAATGAACACTGTACAGAGGGGCACTGGGAAGTTTCTTTAAAGTAAGTAATTATTTCTGGTATACACTGACACTAATTCATCTTCCTGTGAAGTGAACAGAAATGAAAGAGCAGGATTTCTGCCTTCAGTTTACTTGGATGAGAATAATAATAATAAAAGAAAATCTAGCGGGATCCATCTACTGTAAAAGCCTTACTTGTAATATTAAAGTCTTCTACTGACAGTCCTCACAGTTGTACTACAGCATTAAAGCGCATCGTTAGAGAAGCACTGCGTAGATTTAGGACTGCTATGAGTTGTCTTCATAATTTCCTTTTTTTATGAAATTGAATTTAACTTTCTAATAAGACTTCACTGATAAATGTGTTACAGCACATGATTATAAAGAAAATCAGCATACAGTTAAATAAATCAAGATGTTTTAGAAATAACAATGGATATTGGTTTATTTTTTTACTAAGAGCAAAAAACCATGGAGTATGAAACCAGAGGTTGAATCCATATTGGGTGTAATAAAGATAGAATTGTTACATGCATAGTGATTTTTTGGTACTGTAGGATATGGTATTTTCATTAACTAATCACAGATTTTAAATGAACAGTTTTTATTGCTTGGAGACTTGTGGATTTTTCAGGCTTAGAAATAATTCAACATATTCTCATTATCAGTTCGTATGAAATCGTACGAAAAGCTATGCACCGTAATTTGGTACGTTTTGGACGTTTTAACATACAATTAACCCTAACCCTGACCCTAACCCTAAGATATAAAACAGCAAGCAACGTAGTTAGAGACACGAAGAAGTAATTATTGCGCTGTTTTTCCCAGTTTTACGTCGGATCTGCTTTTTTTGTCTGTCTGCCTGCGCATGCGCACTGATCTGTTTTTTTGAGGAAAAACGTCCAAAACGTACGAAATAGTGTGCATAACTTTTCGATTTCATACGAACTGATAATGAGAATATGTTGATAAACCTTAGATATTGCTGCTGTAAGGGGTTTACAATGGGATTCATTGAAGCCGTGGAATATTTTCCTAGACAAAATAAAGTTTTAAAATAAAAAGAATGTGTTTTTTCCTTTATAACTATTAATGATCAGTTCTGCTTACAGGGACACTCATTAGTAGTCTACTTGGATAATTCGTATGTTTTGTGCTTCTTTATCAGTGAAATAAGCTTGCAGATGTTAAACGTTTTAAAGAATAAATCACAATGTTTGATCAAAATGTGAGCTAAATAGAAAGAAACTGAGGAAGGGAGAATGGTGCATTCACACTAGGAGGGTCCTTTGTTCCAAATCAAAAAATCAAATTGGAATACATCCACACAACCAGGATCTATGGCAGAGATATTAGGATGTCATTCAGGCTGGAGAAATGTGGCCAGATTCTGACAAGGAGAGGGAAGGTAATCCATACAGAGGGTAATGCTCTCACAAAAGCGAGAAGACATAGAAGAGAACTATAACTACCTTGAAATACCACAACCACAAAGAGGCCACGAGGAAAGCAGCAGCAGCAAACTATCTGCAGTGTGTAAACAAGTTCTGAGAAGTCTGGGCAGTCAACGGCTATGTCTTACCATTAATCAGATAATGTGCTGCGATAATGCATTGGCCTCAAAATAAACATCTAGGCTCCATGAATTCATCAGGTAGATGACCCCAAGGCATGAAACTCTCAGTGAATGACTCCGATAGTGGAAGCTGAAAAATAGAGGAATTGGAAGAACCATCATGGGAGGAAAAACCCCTGCATGGGATGCACCGCCTACAGAAAGTTGAAGTGGCTGATATGACCAAATCTTGTAATATATATATATATATGTGTGTGTTTGTTCATTGCTTTCATAATGTACTTGTTGCAAATGAACCATAACCATAACAAGCATGAGTGTTATAATCTTTTCTCTAATCGGATATTGTGATGGGACATAACATAAACCTCAGAAAAGGAGGAACAATACTGGATTGCTGTGTGCAGCACATTTGTTCCTGCCTGTTATTACAGAGCGAAAAATGTGTGAGTATTAAAGGAAGCAGCAAACTCAAGTCAGGTTCTGGGTTTTTTTACTTCTAACTTTGGAGCAAGTCACAGCATGCTGGCCGCAGCATTGCTAGACAACAGAGGGCAGATCAGATATGATTTTAGTACTCTGTTTATTGCTGTTTAGTGGCTGGTTTAGTTCAAAGAGTTATCTGGAGTTGGATCTGATTAAGGCTGGTTCATATTCACACTAGGGGAAGCGCAGGCCTAGTGGGTTAGAACAGGGCCCTTGTGCTTTGAGAAAGTTGCAAGTACCCGTTCGATCCTCACAGAATGTACTCTGGGGCCCTGAGCAAAAAGACCCTTAACCCCACACCCTCCCCGGGTGCTGCATGATGGCAGCCCACTGCTCCCTAAGGGGATGGGTTAAATGTAGAGATATATTTCTCAAATGTAAGATCAATAAAGTTCAATTAATATTATAAGGAGCAAGCCACAACAGTTTTGTTTTAAGATGGACTCTAAAAAGTAGGTCTGTTTGTTTGGTCCAGACCAGGGTTCACTTTAACATATCCACACCTGCAGGAGAGGTACACACTGACCAAAGGAAAAAACAAACTGTGGTCAGTTTAAAGCACATGAAACACGTTAAAGCACCCATTGAACAAAACTGAGAAACACAGAGTCTCCTAACTTCTGAAAAATGCAAAATAGAAAAGAAATCCAAATACACACACACAAGCAAAAAAATAATAAATAGGGATAAACTATTCATTGGAGGTTATGGACAAAAACAATTAAACAACAACAAAATAAACAAACAAGAAACAGGGCAATTGCTAATTTCTTATTGAAAAAGAACCACTAACAGCTCAGAGGTTTTAGGTTTCTAACCCATGATCTGGCTGTGAAAGCTAAAATAAAAAGTAAAAAATCTAATTGGTCAGTGCTTTTCATTATAGGAAACTAGTTTAGTGTTATGACTTCAGTATATGGACCATAACAGGAGCCAAGACCAATTCATCAGGACCATGTACCCTTATTGGCCCCCTATCTAGAATGGGCCATCACATCTCTGATGATTATGTCATTTATTGATGTCAAGAGTTTTGGAAACTTCTGTAAAAAGAAATACCTTTTGGAAAACCCAGTACTTTGAGTGACTACTTTACACCCCTCATATGTTTATTCAGTCTATCCTTAACTTTCAGCAATGGTGCTATACAGGGGCGGATCTAGGATTCTAGGAGATCAGGGGCTTAGCCCTAAGGGTGGAGATGAGAGTGTAGACTTTCTGGTAAATCCTGTTCTAATGTCAAATACGACAGATTACTTGATTAAAGAAATTTGTAGTATACTACATGCTGTCACACATAACATGGGAAGAAATGAATTGAACTGCAAGTCTTTAACTGTGTTTATTCCTTTCCTCATCAACAACAAACTCTGTGGATTTGGTGACATTTCATAATTATTTGCTAGAGTAATGAGAGGGAAATCATATATTTTAGCCACCTGATATAATCCGTCACCCCCATGAAATGGCTCTCCATACATTACATGGGAAACAAACTAAAGAGATCCTTTGAAGTTTAAAACTGTCATTATTTTTCTACATCATGTTTGAAATATTTATTATTTTATATTTTTTTTAATCCAAAATGGTTAAAACAAATATAACTGTTGATTTGATGATGTTTATGAATATTTTTAATTCTCAATTCAAAATGTCTGGAGTAGCGTCGCTCCAGACATTTTGAATTGTGAAATCTTTATGGATGTAAAACGAGTCCAGTGGTTTTGGTTTGAACTTTTTTTTTTTTATATTTGTAAATTTTTAGATTGTTAGATACATTTAAACAGAAAATGCATTTTATAAAGATCATCCTGGGGAGAACGGATTATATCAGGTGGCTAGCGTCTGTGATTTTCCTCTCATATCTCTGGCAAGTAATTATTAAACGTCACCAAATCCACAGGGTTTTTTGTTGATGAAGAAAGGGATAAACACAGTTAAAGATTTGCAGGTGAATTCATTTCTTCCTATATCATGGAGGAGGAACGGATTATTTTAGGCAGCTGAAATATCCATTCTCTCCTCTCCTTCTCCCATATCTTTGGGAAATAAAGAGCATCTGTTTCCCAACTTCTCTCAATTTTTTTTTACATGTGATAACATGTCATATACTAGAAATATCCTTAATCCAGTAACGTGTCATATTTTACATTAGAGTGGGATTTACCAGAAAGTCTACACCCTGATCTTTTCAGGAAGTCTCAATTTTGGTGCCCTGTTATCAGCCTGTTTCCATCCTCTTATATCAGCAATTGAAAAATTATAGATACACGCTACTTTTAGGAAAACTCTGTTTGGTGACTGACTTTTATTTCTGCCAGGCTTCAGTGAGAGAAGTTGTAAAAAGACAAATTCTCTTGGCGTTTCAAAAAACATCACATGCTTTCCTGCATATGCTGCCATTATCTGGTTAATTCCAGTACTGCACATTTTCCTCAGATCAGCTCAGTGAGATCCAGGGCTCTGGGGAAAACATCCAGGGCTGTAGCCCAATTAGCCGCCTCCTAGATCAGCCACTGGTGCTATAATAAGCGCCTCCCTGGGTTTATGCAGCCATATGGTGCTCATGTTTTAGAAATCAGATCTTTTTAGGTTTCGTTTTACTTAACAAGAGTTTCTAGAGTGATATTTTAAATGGACACAACAAAGTATAAAAGTGGGATTAAGCTTAAAGAGCAGGAATGCAGGCCTTACTGTAGATTCAAAACTGATATAATTCAGACACATATTCTGATGTATTTAAGGATTTGGAACAAAAAGACTGAAGTCAGTGGATTGTGTTAAAAATTTTTGTATTATAGGTTTTCCCACAGTCATTTTTCATTAAAAAATACAGTAATTTTAAGACAGTATGGTCTATGAGTTATCCACAAATACTCAATTATGCACTCTGTAAAATAGGCATCCTATTTCCAGAGATTTACCAGCAGGTTTAGAGATCTTTAAACATTTTATTTACAAGTCAACAACTGGAGATTAAGAAACTAATATTTATAAGCCCAAGCAAAATTAATACAGAGGATCCTTAAAACCTAGAAAATTAACTCAGAATAATATAAATGAGAAAAGGAGCTGAGGTTATAAATGATAAACTAATACACTTTCCACATAAAATAATACACTCAAAAAATGTAGATACTGCATTTCCTCCTACTGGGCAAAGCAGCAGGTAAGAAACACTATCTAATGGCAGTGATCAACTACAGAGTCAACATCAACAATAAAATAGGTTACGAAATGTAAAGGGTTAGTCCAGTGTTCAGACATGAGTATAAAAATAAAGATTTTCACAGCTGCATTACATTAACTAACAAGAAATGCCTACTGGCCACCTAAATACCAAACTATGAATAAAGAACTTTGTTTTTCAATCCTTGCTGAAGAGCAGCATTCTTTGTTTTAAGTCTTTTTCTTATAATAAAAATGTCATAATAATTAGTGAGGACGTTTTGACCTAACAACCATAGAGAAGGGCTGCTTTACATTTCTAAATGAGACATCTGTACCAGAGGTGAAAAATCATCTTAGAATAACAGGTAAGCATGAGATGATGTAATAAATCTTATTACAGTTTTACCAAATAAACCATAATTAAACTGGAAATGCAGTCGCTAACTTCAGCAGGTCAGAACAAAAAACATATAGAATAGAGCTATATATCTATAAAAAATATAAAATGAATAGTCAACAAATAACATATACCCTTACATGTTAAAACATAGTACCAAAACGCCAGAATGAATGAAAATAGCATTAAAATTGAAAAATAAGGAAATATAAATATGGAAAAAAAATTGATTTTATCTGTATTTTAATTAAGTAAGACTGAGTTAACCTGCAGCAGCTTTATTGGTAAATCTATTACATTAATACCTTTTTGCATCTGCAATCACCTACTGGGTAACCACAGGTCTTATAGACTCCATATTTCTAAAGGCAAAGATCTATATCTGTATGTGTGTGTCTAAATATATATACACAGTATGGAGATATATATGTATACATACATATATATCTCCATACACACACACACATATATATATATGTATACACGTATGCTCACAGCTGTATGGTCATATTCAAATTCTAGCCATTTATTTAGTAAACACAGCATCTGAAGGATATAGGCAGTAAGTAGGAACATTTACCCAAAGAATGTCATTAATCCTGACTTAAGTCAACATTTCCAGTTCTGGACAGATGTTCACAGACTGCATGGCTTTCAATATAATATCAATTTGGAGCTTTTAATACATTTTATTAACTTTTTATATTTTCAAAAAAACAACCGAATAAAGTAGATTGAACCATCTATCTGTTGCCTTGACCCTCTTAGTGCACAGCAACAGTCAAACTGGCAGTGGCAGTCCCAAAGCATGACGATACCACGGTCATGTCTGTCAATGTGTACAGTTCACTTAGGCTTAAAGCTTCTTCACATTGAGGCCAATTTACCCTCAATTAGTTCATTTTTCAGCAGAGGTTTGTTACGTTACCCACAATGTCTCACTTACTGTATACCAGCTTGACTGTAAACACTGACTGGTCTACATGCAGTTTCCATTTTATGATTGCTCGAATGACCTGAACTTGTGTGCAATTATTTGGACAGATATTATCTAATTCACTTAACTGTGAGACCAATAAGTGCTGTAAAACAGATCTTCTTTTGTGATGCAAAGAGAAGTCCTCAGCTGCACCCAGTTCTGATCACAATCAAGAAATTAAAGACATTTGCATTATGTAGAAAAAAATCCTTCCTGTTTAACAGTTATTTTTATTTAACCCTGAAACTGAGACAGTTTGTGCAAATCTGATTCTTGAACACAAAGAAATCCTCAATAAATTTAAGCCTATGCTTCATGTGTTTTTCTTTATACATAATGACCATTTTATGTCAGAAAGCAGAAACTGAGAACTCAACGTCTCCGCTAATGAAAAATGGATGAAAACCTTTGACAGAAGCATAGGAATAGCACAATAACATAAACCTAGACGCAGATCCAAGTAGGATTGGCAAAGTGTTTCTTCATAAACTCCAGTGATTACAGCATCATCTACATATAGATTAATGTAGACGAAAGATTAAACAGATAAATGAAACAGAGAAATTAGCTAATATATATTATAGGGGATTATAGGAGGTATAAAGATGTAAATAGCAACATCTGTCCAGATGTAGAAAAAACTAATGGGGGTCGTACATATACTGTATATAAGGGGGAAGAAAACAACATAAAAGAATAAAAAATAGGGTAAATGAAAGTCTTTATGTAGATGAAAAAAAGAAAAAAAATGAATAGTTTTACTCTTAAATTCTAAAATGAAAGGATAGTAAAATTAGAGCAAATGCTTTAAACTAAAAAGATGTCATTTGTTTGGCACAAATTTGCAGTTTCTTTTTTTTTTTTTCAATTGTTTTCCTTCTGAGTTCATTTGTCCAACACATCCATGGTTGTGTGTTTAATAGTGAAAGAAGCTGCTAAAAACCAAATTACTTTTTTTTCTTACATATATATTATGACCTTAAATTAAATATGCGCCTCCTTTATCTGAAGGCTTTGCTAAATACCCTATTGACCACAAGATGTCAGTATTTCCTAAACAGTGACTCAAAACCTCTTGAGGTTCAACATATCACACTTTTGCCAAAGCTCTCCTGAAATAAAAGCAGGATAAAAAGACAACTACATAACAGCGAAAATATTTCAGCATCAGTGTTTAGCTACCTCTGTAGGCCACTCAGTACAGCACTGCCTCTGTGTTAAAATATAGAGGATTTAAGTAAAAGTCAGCATTTCATTGAGTTTTCCAGCATATCAGGAGCTGCAGTCATTTAATCCTTTGACTCTTTGCAGAGCTCTTCGTCCAGTTGACAGATTTAATCAGAATCAAAGTCTCTGTGGCCACATGCTGATTTCTAAATGTGGGCGACACTCAGGTCCTCAGACAGAGAAAAGCCAGAGTCCCTGTCACGACTGAGTTTCTCTGTTTTAGTGTGTCTCCTCACGTCCTCATGCCCGTAGCTAGCGTGACGTTTCAGCAGAAGTTTAGGCATACAGGCTGAGGCGGTGCTGAAGCCCAGGGCCAGACCCAGACTGGTCCCTGGTGCAACGCTCTGAGGACCGCTGCGGCTGGTGATGGCTTCTGAGACTTTGGGCTTCACAAGAGGAAGACTCTCTGCCTCGTAGCTCTGCTCATCATAGGCATAGTTGACATTTCCACAGGGGAAACTCTGGAGTTTAGCCAGGTCCATTCCAGCATTAGTGGTGCTGCCTGCTGGAGCCTTGTGGGCAGACATAGGAGGGGCAGCTTGAACCTGGCAGGCTGGAGATAAAGCTGGGCTGAGGTAGGTGCTGTTGGTTCCATCACAACCAGTTTTGTTGTTTTCTGCAGTAGAGCTGCAAGACTGGGGGTTGGAGGTTGAACTTGAAAGCGGCATAGACTGAGTGTGAGCCAGTGTCTTCTTCCCCCTGAAGTTTTCCAGCACCCATGAGCCATATGTTGGGTTCCAAAGGTTCTTGGTCTTGTTTTTCAGCCTTTGACTTCCTGAGGAGGAACTATTTCTGGAGCAAGGTCGGTGAGGCTGAGGCTCTGGATGCAGAGAAGTTGCCCCGGCAGACGAACAAGGGGCAGGAACGGTTTCTGCCCAGGACGGCTCAAGCACTTCACACAATGAAGTCACCTCTTGATGGACCGGTTGGGTTCTTTGTAGCAGAAGGCGAGGTTTGGTTGGTTGTGGGGGAGGTGCAGGTGGAGTGAAACCCTTTGGGGAGAAACCAAGCTGGGAGGGTGAATCTTTGCAAACAGGGCGTGACACCAGTAAAGGAGTGAGACTGGCTGAGGTGGGGGCATTGGGACGCATCACTGTGCCTCCGCCATCTTCTGTGTTGGGGCCATATTCAACAGGCAGAGGGGTATTTATCACGTCAGGGTCCTGATAAAGAAAAAAAATCACTTAATTATTGCATCTGAATTTAGTTTTACTGGCAGTAAAGTTTAGTGTTAGTTTAAAGTAGAAATGTACCTGTGTGCAATAGTTAATTCTCTCAAGGATGGTGGCGAAATTGGGCCTGTGATCTGGACAGTGCTGCCAACACTGGGTCATGAGTCGATAGCTTCAAAACAATAGACACAAACAGATCAGTTCTTCTGTTTAATTATCATCTTATCGACCCTGTAAACTGCTTTTCACAATGAAATGTTTTAATAATGAAATATATTATTCATAGTTGATTAAGTTGCACATAGCAAACTTTGAAATCAAATTATAATTTCTTCCAGTTGACAGAAAAATACTTTTCTGTACAAACTAGTCCTTTCCTTATAATTTTCCAACGCTTCTTTACGTAAATGTTTTTAATTTGGCCATTTTGGAATATTTTAAAGCACGAAAAAGCTTAGGAGTCTTGCTGATGCATCTAATTAAATTTATTGAAAAAATTAATTGAAAATAGATTAACTCTCTGCATTTAAACCATCCCCTTGGGGAGCAGTGGGCTGCCATTGTAGGGCACCCGGGGAGCAATTGGGGGATAAGGGTCTTGCTCAGAGACTCAAAGTGGCATTCTGTGGGAGTGCCACAGGATTCCAAGTCCTATGCCCTAACCACCAGTCTGCCACTACTGTATCTATATTAGACTAAACCCAGAAGCCTTTATCATCAGAGCAGTGGACTTATTGGTGGTGTCTTTAGGATTATTGTCCTGCTGAAATATTCTTGGGTGTTTGGTCACACAATGCTGTCCGAAGATTTTCTGCTAGGAAGCAAATTTATGGTTCCATCAGTTACAGTAAGATATCCAGGTTCTGGTGTGACAACGTGGTGCAGGACTATAGAAGAGCCACCATGGTCTTTGTCTACTATCCTGTTCATTTCACACCAGTTGAAATGTGATGCAAAACTTTCAAAAAGTTGTTCATCTACTTGGCATTACAAAAGCAATACCGGGTCATTTTAAGGAGGAGAGCTTAAACCTCAATGATCAGATACTACTAGATCCTGGAGGACACTAAAGCGGCACTCTCAGGCAACAGATTTAGATATGGTTAAATATTGAAAAGAAAGCCATTGCAAAAATAAGTTGTTAAGGGGGATAATATTTCTGAAAAACAATTGGAACTGTATGACTTTATTAGAATAACAAATCATTTCAAATATCTCCTAATGATGAAAGAAAACTTGCTCCAGCTATGTTTACTTCTTAAAGTATTTGTGGCTGTTCCTGCTGGACTGAGCTGATCCCACATCTGAGTCTGTACTCACGCAGGTCCCGGGCAGCCCTTAGGGGGATCCATTCTGCCTCCGCTGGTGACAAACTCAAGAACCTCCTGGTTGGTTTTACAAGGGTAAGGCATGTAGCCCAGAGAGAGGATTTCCCATAGTAGGACTCCAAATGACCTGCAGGGGGAGACACAGACTATCAGGCATGGTAATTTTTTTGCTTTTACAAACTCTTCAAGCTGTTGTTCAGATAAGAATTGTTGAAATTAATCATTAAGCAACACACTAAAGATACATATCTAGAAGTAAGATTATGTGACTTATTGAAGTCTGCAAGTTTTTCTGACAGAGAAGAACCAATACCCAAATTGTCAAATAAAAACTCTATCTTTCTCTATAAATATATAAATAATAAAAAAAGTGAAAATTCCCCTCCCCAGTCAAATCTAAGGTTTTTATTTTGTAAAAACATAACATCTCAATCTTTAATATGACCTATAACATGTTTAACACAGTCGAAAAATAGACCAAAATTGTTCAGTGAGGTAAAGAAAAAGTAAACATCTGAGACAAGGTCATTGCACAAGTGAGCACACCCTTTTATAACTTGGGATGTGGCTGGGTTCAGATTAAACCAGTTACATTCAAAGCGATGGTAAACTGGAGTCAGCAGTCACCTGTAACCAATTAAAGCACCTCGGATCAACCCCAAATACAGCTCAGCTACTCTAGTAGGATTTTCCTGACATTGGCGTTGCCACGTCTTTCAGCACAAGACACGGCCTGCAGAGAGCTTCCAAACCATCAGAAGAATCTCTTTATTTAAATGATATCAGTCAGGGTAAGGCTATAAAATAAATAAATTGACTGTTACCAAACACAGCAAAGATTTTCATCTTAAAGTGGAGAATATATGGCACAACAGTGACTTTACCAAATGATGTCTCTCCTAAACTGATAAGATGGGAAGAAATCTCATCATGGAGGTTGCTAAAACTGTCAACAGCAGCACTGAATGAACTGCAGGAAGTTCTGGTAAGTGCTGGCTGAAGTACACATGACAACAATCTGCTGTCTTCTTCATATGCCTGGGCTATGGGGTAGAGTGTCAATCTTACAGAGAAAAACATAAAACACCAGCTTAATTTTGCAAAAAGACATCTGAAATCTCCCAAAGGTATGTTGGAAATGTGTTATGGTCTGATGAAACCAAGGTTGAACTTTTTGGACATGGCATGTTTGGTGCAAAAACAGCTCTGGTTATTAACAAAATAACATCATACCTACAGTAAAGCATGATAGTGGCAGCATCAGGGAATTTCATCAGAGGAGCTTCATCTTTTAGTATGACAGTGACCATAAGAACACATCAAAATCATCAAAAATAATGGCAGCAATGTAGTAAGACTGAGGCTTTGGAATGTCCCAGACCTAAAACCCATCAAATATCGGTGGGGTTATCTTAAGAGAGCTGTGCACTGGGGCTTTATCAAGCTGTGAATTTTTTCCAAGTTGACTATTTTACACTAGGAGTTGAGTCACTGCATCGGTCTATGACCGAGGGGTTGGGTGGGGTGTGGCCTAAAATGACTTGCAGTACATCTTACTGCAGCAACGGTCTTGGTTATATCAAGTAGGTCTAATCCAGCTTTTATTGCTAGCTGCAGTATGTGTTCTACTAAGTCCATAGAATAAGCTAATAAGAGACCAGTTTTGCATGCTGCAATGCAAGCCCACACCTGCCAAAAGGACGCAACTTTTGAGTTGTCCAGATGCGAGTCGGTTTTTGGTGAATGCCCTACTGTTCACAGGAGATGCCCATTTAATCATTCTAATTTGGAGAGGTTTCTCAAAAAAAGCAGGCAAATATGCTTAAACAAAGTTGTAGTTTAAGGGTGACCATGTTGCACAGTTTAAAATAGTTTCTTTGCCTATGAAATGTTTGTGAAAATATCTATTTGCAAAAGTTTGTTATTTTTTGCCTCATCATTGGTTCCTAAGCATGACATTTTCAGTCCCTTTAAAGACTCTTCTTTAACTAAATGTTTGGAGCTACAGCTTTGGGATGTTTGTAAAGTCTTGAATAAATGCGTCATGTATACCAGGTATCGGTCTTGCAGGTGAAGATTCCCTCCATAAAGGCCTCTGGTGGCATCCATTTGACTGGCAGCATGGCCCGACCACCTTTCCTGTAGTAACTTGCCCTAAGAAAAACAGATTCAGTCTTCACATTTTGAACCCAAACATCATTGACCCAGGGGACATGAACTCTCTGTTCATTTAGAGTCTGGCCCCATGGGGGAAAATTAGATTTATTTTTCAACTAGTCCAAGGAACATGGCTAAGCTGTGTTTTTGCTCCAAGGAGACACATGATTCTGTTTTGCTGGGTGCTCCTTGTAGCCCCTGCAAATTCAAAACACAAACCTGTAAATGTCTCTAGCCATGCCGAAGTCTCCAATCTTAGCCACTCTGTCTGGTCCAGGACAGGTAAGCAGGCAATTTCTGGCAGCAATGTCCCTGAAAAACAATAAGGGCATTAGCAGGTGCAGTTCTCAAACTGTGCATCTAATGTCTATTTGATCCGTTCCCTCCACTGGTAGACTGAAAACAAACATAAAGCTGCATTTATTTCTAGTTATGAGCATTGTGTGCACAGGTTTCTATTTATTTGTGTTTTCATGTCGTTCACAGTGTAACATTATAAACAAATACACATTGCTTTATATATTGTCCTAAACAGGGTTCAGGTTTGGGCATATCCAGAAGCTTCATCTGGGCCTTGTTGAGTCCAGTTTAAACATAACTATTAGGAATCCCTCCTTCTGTATTCTTCTACCCTTTTTTCTACAAAGAACACTTAAACATACTGACAGTTTAGGAAAATATATATATTTTTAAATCCTTAAAGCTGAGATTTAATCAGACATTCACACCAGCGAGGAGTGGATAGAATCTCCTGACCAGTGGAGTAGCTCTGCAGCCTTCCTCACCTATTTAACCTGTGCAGGTATAAAACCTAATTATGTAGATGTCAATGAATATAGTAATTTTTCGTGGTTTGTCACAGTAAAAAAAAAATGGCATCAACTGTTATGTAAGTTTATGGCTGCTTTTCCCATTAATGTATTTTTGGACCTTTTATCTAGAGCCTGCAGGTTTCATTTATAATTAATTACAGTTTTTACTTTGGGCTTTACAGTCTTGCTCTAACAACTGAACATGAGGCTGAACCTGGTGAACTGTAAAGTGCCTTGAGATGACGTGTTGTGAATTGGCGCTATATAAATAAACTGAATTGAATTGAACCTGTGGATGAACTGGTTCTCCTCCAGGTATCGACAGCCACATGCGATGTCTCTGGCCATCTGCAGGAGGTCCCGCATGGTGAGAGATGAGGTCTGACCCTGGAAACGGCACAGCTCTATTAACACGGGGCAAACAAAACTCAAGTGCACATAGAAAAGAGAATGCTGTAAAGCTGCTGTACCGCTCGTGGCCTGTTCTGCCTCAGGAAGCTTTTCATGTCTCCCCCTGTCATCAGTTCCAACAAGATGAAGCGAGGCAGGATGTTCAGACTGACACCGACGCAGCGGACAATGTTCAGGTGGTTGAACTTACTAAGAGGACAAAAAGGTGTTTAAGCAGTGCGGCAACAGAGTGAGATTTAAAATAGTATTTTTTGTTTAGGATTGTATACAATTATTATGCATAATTCCTAAAATCAAAACATGTGGTTGGCCCCTGCTTCATTGCAAGGCTGTTGTCATATTAAAAAATTAAGTCAGAAACAAACAGAGGTGGGTAGGGCAAACTCCGGCTGGTAATCAGTGATATCGGGCATTTGCCTGGTGGGCCGGTCCTAATTTCAGGGTACGAAGGCCGACCCTCCTTAAAGGAATAGTACACCCAAAACATGATTAGCCTTCATTTTCTACTCACCCCCATGCTGAACAACACTCTGGAGTACTTTTTTGATATCTCAAATGCATCTGGAGATCTGGGAGGCTTCTTGCTGTCTGCTGACATTCAAATAATGGAGGTCTATGGTGACCGAGACAGAAAGGTCCATAAAAGTCCACAAAAAACGTCGGCAGACCAAACCAGCGCATTCAGCTCGGCAAAGAACTCATGCTCTTCCTCAACACTGAAGTCCTCAGACATTTTTCTTTCGTTGTTTCTTTCTTTGCACAGGTAAACAGCACATTTCTTCTTCTACGCTTGCATTATTGGCAGAGCAGACGCTGAATGCGCACTTTCATCTGGTTTGTCTGCCGGCTTCCGTAGCCTCGTGAGCGCGCATGTGCGCGCTTTCAGGAAATCCTATACACTACTGTTTATGCTCTAAAAACATTCTAAATGACTTCGTTTCGAGTAAATTCTGGATGCTACCCACTCAGGACACTTGGAATACATTGGACGAGCAGTATGGAGGAATATTGACACGTTTTTTGTGGACTTTTATGGACCTTTCTGTCTCGGTCACCATAGACCTCCATTATTTGAATGTCAGCAGACAGCAAGAAGCCTCCCAGATCTCCAGATGCATTTGAGATATCAAAAAAGTACTCCAGAGTGTTGTTCAGCATGGGGGTGAGTAGAAAATGAAGGCTAATCATGTTTTGGGTGTACTATTCCTTTAAATCATAGTGACCCCAACACTTACTCTCTGGCCGAAGCACCTACCTGTGGCAATAAATAACTCAAGGAGCTCATTAAGTAATACAATGTTAACTATGTTAATGATGTATGCAGTATATATAGCCCTTCCTTGTCATGCACATCCTTGTGATGGTTGGCATATGGTGTAATTTTCTATTTCTTCAAACTGTAAAATATTTGGCAAATTTATTTTCAAATATTTTGCAAAAATATGTTGCGTTGCATGATGGGGTTTTGCATCTAAAGGCTAACGTTTCCCGTCTTACGTGCATTGCTGCCAGGTTAGGATGTTTCCCAATCTGGCAGTTTAGGATGGCCGTCTATGGGTAAAAAATGGTTTTCTTTAGATTTATGGCCTAAGAGATCAATAGTTTGTTCAAACTGGGTGAGATTTTGCATATACCTCTATATTGTATTGTTCTATGTTGGTGTTTTTACATTTGGGCTTAGTATTTGTGAGTGGGTGTCTGGTTGGCCTTGTGCAAATGTGAACGTTACGCAGCAGCAGTCACTGTCGCGTCCTTGTTAATAACCAAAGCCAGTAAAACCGCATTATAGAAGTCTAGGTGATGTTTGTCATGTGATGCTTGAAGATAGTTTGGTTAATCCACAATGTGTATTTGTACTGTTTCACATTTGAGACACATGCGTTTTTAACATAAAACTTAGAAAAGCAATCCTTACAATCATAACTGTATATATGTTCAAACTTCTAGAGGTAATATCTACTGTTTACTGTTTGTTGAACTGATTTTGGAATAGTTCAAATTACTCACAGAAGACAGAGTATTCATAGATTTTACTCAATTAGAAGCAGAGATACTTTACAAGAATATTACTCAAGTAAAAGTTGCATCCCCTCATTTGGCCAAATTTAAGAAAGTAACTGAAAGCACATTTAGTTGCACTAATCTTCACTAAAAGTGAGCAGAAACGGTGGCCATCTCTTCCAAAATCAGAGCTGCTTAGTGAATATAATATATACTTTTTTGTTTCTACATAGAAATCTTCCTCCATATAGTCTTTTCGCCTTGCTTAATGTTTTTAACTGTTGCACTTTCAGATTATTTAAATGTAAAATGCATTAAAAATGTAATTGATTATTATTGTATACCACTTAGTCTGAGAACTCCAAACTACATTTAGTCATTAACCCATTTATAGGCCGATGGTGATAAGCTACACTATAACCATTGGGCAAACTGACAGAAGCACATTGCCATACAATCTTTGCCCCCATGTCTTGACCAGCAAGACAAGCAAGACATGTACAGTGTCTTTTCCAAGGACAAATTGACCCCTGAACCACCAATATTTACATCCAATATTTAAAAATATGCTGTGGCCCTTCTTTTTTATTTTTGCTCCAGGTCCAGCCCTGTTTTATATATATATATATATATATATATATATATATATATATATATATATATATATATATATATATATATATATATTCTGCAAATAATGACATGCCAACCAGTGGAGCTCTACTTCTTCAGCAAGATATGAAAAGTTATTAAAAGGCATCATAGCTTGCAGTACAACTTGCATTCTTTTAGTTTTTTCAAATATCTCTCATAATAAAAAAACTTAGATTATATAGCCTACAGATGGGACTCTAAAAGGAATATTTGTATATAATATTGTGCAAAGCATGATTTGTATAAACTGTAATAAGTTGACCATTCTAAGTGATTAAGATAACAACATAGTAGATTCAGGGCACCATTAAATGAAAAGGCAGAGGATGAAGCTTTCACCATAGTGAGAGTATATTCTGTCAGGTTCACCTCATAATCAGAGCCTCCATCAGGAAATCCATTTCATCTTGTTCGGAGCAGATTTCTGGAAGGGTCTGTGAAGCAGAAAGAATCAGAGAAGCATTACTGCCATTTTCAAATGGACCCACATACGACCTAATCAACAGAGCACAGAAAAGTTGGCAACCTCCTGCAGAGAGCAACCTCCGCCTTACATTACTGTACACTGTGTTTGGATCTCAAGGGTCAGCTTGACAAATATTCTCTTTCAGTGCAGAAAAACTGAATTCTTCTGTTTCAGTCAAAAACACTGTTATAGAGTAACATATCCTCTAGTTTGAGCTTACCTTTATGGCCACCTGCATGGGACTGCCATCAGCACTCATTCCCAGAATTTGTCCCTCATAAACTTCACCAAATGCACCATGACCCAGAGCCCTAACGAAACAAAGGAAAGAGGAGAAACTCAATAAGAAGCTGAAGCATAAGCAAAGACCCATTTGGAAAAGTGTCTGATACAGAACCTGAGGAGGGTGATGTTCTTGCGTGGCACTTCCTTTAGATCGCTGAGAGAGGCAGCCTTGCCTGCAAAGCAGTAATTAGGGTTGTAGTCCGTCATGATGGTAGAGGACCGGATCTTGCTCAGCTTGTACTCTGGACTCTGCAGGCGGCGCCGCACTGCGTGCAGGTCGTTCTTCTTGCGGTACCACACTGCAAACAGAAGCAGAGCCAGACAATAAATTTAAATTTCATTTCCAACTCTTTCGAAAAGCCAGAGTCCTGACTTTATCTGGGTGCCCAGAGCTGCCTGCAAACTGCAGAGGCTGCCTCCAAACTGCTCTAGGTAGGAGCGTTAATGCAAGGAGGGATCAAGCCACATGGTACAAAGATAAAACAGGATATTCCATTAATTGGGCATCAAATATGGAGCGTAATATCAAAGAGCAGGAAATCTGTTCATGTGGGATGGCAGGAAATCTGTTCATGTGGGATGGCCTCTCCTTGGTTAGGGCTCCTAGGCCAACTTGTCCCTGAGGTTGGACTCACCCGCCATGGAGGCAGTCCACGTCCCCGATGCAGGTTGGTAGTCTGCCAGGGAGGGGGAGTTGGTGCAAGGAAGAAGGTGCCGTCGAGCCATCGCCCGGTGCAGATGCTGGGGAGGAGGGGTGGGGGTGAGGCGAAATGAGGAGGAAAAGGCAGGGTGGGAGGACTAGGGAGGAGAGGAGGTGGAGGAGATAGGGAGCACCCAGGGCACAGACTACCTCCCTGCATGGGGGAGAGCTCAGGTGAAGAGACACCATTTAGCTGAAGGGACCGTGAGAGATTCATGCTGGCTTTAACAGCCACTGATTTACAAAATGCCTCAAAACTTGTTAAAGAAATATGTCATTTATTCTCTGTTATTCACTTACAGGAACAAAGATTCACTCACTACTTGGTTAAAAACATCACAACTGCATTAGTTTAAACTTAACCATCTTAAACACGCTTGAAAACATTTTATTTAGTTTTTTCATTTAAACAGATATTTCAATCTTCAGTTGAAGAAACAAAGAAAAGTGTATTTTATTTAATCAAATAAACAGATAATAAAACTCTGCCAGCCATGCAGACTGTCAAACCTACTGATGGCATACTTTACAGAAAAAAGTCCTTGTTCGTTATGTGATTAGTTTTTTGTAAGAAAACCAACACATTTTTACATTCAACCCTGATACAAACACACACTTTGGTGTATTTTGTTTGAACCTGTTTGACAGACCAACAGCAAGTTGTTGTGATTGTGAAAAAGAAAACAGGATTTCCCTCTTTTTTTTTTTTTTTTTACAAAAAAAATATATAAAATGGTTTTGCACACATCCTAATCTTAATAAGCCATTTTTTTATCATTAAATTAAATAAGTTCTGATAATAAAGGCTAGTAAGTGTTTATTAGAGCTGTATTCATAGATTATTCTCCAGGGAGTTTTCATGTCTTCTCCAAGTACTCTCATTTTGTCCCACAGTCCTAAAACATGACTGTTATGTTAAGCGGTCTCTCTATGGTATGATTATATGCGTCATGCTTGTCTTATGTATGTGTATTAATAATCTCTGAAGGGTGTACCTCTTCCTCTAACTCAATAAACAATGTATAAAGGCACCAGTCATCTTTTATGAGCCTGATCAAGCAGGTTGCTGTGTTGGGTGTATAAATCTTATCAAAACCAGTAATGGAAACAATAACCTTTTTAACCAAGCTCTTAAATCTTCAGGATTTTACAAAGTGTGAATATTGCTGGTGGGTTTGGATTGTCATTTTATGTAGAGCTGTTTGGAAAAAAAAAAATCATTCACAGATGGAAAGAAACTTAATCCAATGGGGGGAAAAAACAACAACAAAAAAAACCCCCATCCCAATGGGGGTGGGCTGCATGACCAGTGTCATCAAACACAGTTTGTTACACATAAATAAATCCATGTGTTAGGAGGACCTGGGTTTGGTTATATTGGAAATGAACTGTAATCAAACAGGATAGGTACTATTTCCAGATTTTTAGAGTTTTACAAAAAACAAGCAAAAAAACAAACAAATTTAGTTCTTTTACCGGTATGTTTAAATGCCAATTGTATCAACTAAAATGAAAATAAAGAACTTTTCCAAATATCCAAATAATCAAGAATTAATCTCCGCAATCTTGGTGTCATTTAGCTACGACAACAGGGTGCAGGATAACTTTACACCACTGGAAATCTCCCACTTAGTCGAAGTTTAAGGAGTGGATACAGGTTCTAAGTTCAATGGCCAGCTACGAACGGGTAACCTATAGCGTGGCTGGGAGGGAAGACATATTCAATGAGGGCCCATTCCTAGCTCAATTGCTGGAGGTGTAAGGATGTCTCTTTCTACTAATATTTAATTAGATACAGGAACAGGAAATGTGTATATATAAAAAATATCATCTTGCATATTTAAATTTAAGGCATGTAAATAAGTAATGTAAAAGGAAAAAAACAAATTGCATGTGAAGAAGCCCTTTTTGTCTAATCTGAGGAAAATCTGAATAAGATATGACCTCAAAATTACCTTATATGGAAGAACTAGAATAACAAAGAATACATCTGTCCAGTCGTTGTTTCCAACATATGACAGTACTGTATTTACTTTAGGTTCCACTACAGAAATACAGTAAATTATCTGATGCAGACCTCACTGATTTGCTCCAAAATGCCCATGATGTATTTATTAAATTGCTTTTATTTACCTTACAAGATTGTTTTGAATTTCTGACCTATTCTTATTAATAAATGTTAAGATGGCATTCTACAATGCACTGCAAAATGATTCATATCTTTTCAACTTTTGCACATTTTGCTCAAGAACAGTTATCGGCATTGGCGTATCGATACGGTTTTAAGCTAATTTACAAATACAAATCTGGAAAAGGGTGGCATGCATCTCTTTCAAACTGCATGAGTCAACCCTTTAGAACCAATTTTGTTGCTGTCAAATATGTATCTGTTTTCCCCCACTTTCTAAAACAGGTAATTCAAAAATGGTCACTCAACCAACAACATTTTTGAAATCAAAGTAATTGAAAAGTCAAAAATCTTCAAGTATAACTTTGTAGAGTCATTTTGTAATTGGTTTCAAGAACTGTATTGAGTAACCTAGACTTAAAAGTACACCCACACATATGTACTGTATATATATATGTATACACACACACACATAAATG
Organism: Cyprinodon variegatus; assembly: GCF_000732505.1. Lineage (NCBI taxonomy): Eukaryota > Metazoa > Chordata > Actinopteri > Cyprinodontiformes > Cyprinodontidae > Cyprinodon > Cyprinodon variegatus. The sequence continues at coordinate 700,155 of NW_015150640.1, read as the reverse complement.
TGTTTTTGGGTGTGTGTGTTGCACGGAGGGTACAGTAAAAAATGGATTTGTGACAATTCATTTTAATATTCATGACTACCTCCCTTTGAATTCACTTTTTAAACACTTCAATATCTCTTCACATACTCTTGCACCCTCTCTCCTAAACACTATATCTCTTTGTGCAATTAGTGTCAAAAAGACATGTTTAAAACATTCCCTTAGTTGCGGGTTTAAGGGTTACTTTCTTTCTCTGAGATCAACAGGGGGTCAGACAAGACTACCTCTTTTTTTGAGGACATAATCTCATAATCATTATTATCTTATTTTCCTTCATACCACCGTATCGTGGTGGGAATGACATTTACGGCTGTACAGCACAGTTTTTTTTCAGGTAGTTCAAAACCAGGAAACACTTTGTAGGTAAATGTCAAAGCTTTTTGCTTTTTCTGATTATTACGTTAAAGACGCTGGAAGCATGTCTCATGCTTCCATCAGAGACAGCACTAAACTAAAGGCACTAAATAGGACAGTTTTAATATTAATCTCTATCATATCATCCTTTTATCTCCAGTTTACTCCTGTTCTCAGTCCTCTTTGGGCTAAACTGTATTTACAAGGAGTCAACATGAATGAGTGTGTCAGCTGACAGATATGCTGCAATAGAAGTGTTCAGACTGTTGTCAACCTTTGAATCCGAGGCAAGGCTTTCTGCTGCTTTATTCTTCAGCCACCGAAAAGGTATTTTTGGTCCTGATCACAGTTTTTCAGCCCTTCTAGAAGCTAGTGACAACTAAAAGCTCACAGCCGATGGAAGGTGGTGGGCACAGACTGAGCGCAGAGCTGCAGGAGTCTCTTACTGAGGATGACGCCGGCGCAGACCAATGCAATGCCGCTCACGATGATGGACACCACGACAGCCATGATAAGTGACGTGGACAGCTGGCCCTGAAGGATGGGTCTCTGCGTAGCTGCAGGTGGTAGGAGGAATAGAGGTAAGAAAGGATTGATGTGGAGTGAAAATGAGCTGTTGCGATTAGGCGTAACAGCTCACCTGTAGCACCAACGCACGTGACATTGTCGCTGGCAAGGAACTCATCGTCGTCGCAGAGACAGAGGATGAGATGGGTGTCTTCCTCTCGCTTGCAGCTCTGCGTCTGACAGTGGCTGCAGTTCAGCTGCACCTTGATCTCACACTCGCCGTGACCCTCCATGGCTAAAAGGAGCAAAAACAGCTCAGATTAAAGCTTTAAAAACAAATACTGCCTCATGCAAGCATGGGGTTCTATTGGTGTCAAAAACAGGTATATGCATCTATGTAAGGTGTTTATGTTGTGTGCCTAGGTAGTGTCTTTATGTCTATCTAAGGGGAGTGTGTTAGGTGCATATGCATATGCATATGGCTGTGGTGCTCCATTAGTACCAAAAACATATTTAAGTGTCTATGGATTTGTTTGTGTATTTACATCTCTATAGCTGTATGTTACGTGTTTATGTCTTAAGTGTATACAGTATGTTAGGTGATTATGTCTTTGTGAGATGCCTATGTATTCTACATGCCCATGTACTGTGTGTTGAGCGCCTAACATATAAATCTCACATATTCCCCTTGCATAGACATAAGCACACTACGTGTACACCTTACAGAGACACATACAGTATACATATTTTCCCATATGTAAAGAATGCAGGCTAAAATATCAGGCTAAAGCAAACTGGATCCAGAGCAATATTTAGGCGCCAATCAGAAAGTTTTGAGAACCTTCACTGTATGCTGATGTTGACAAACAGGTAAAGTCACAGTAGAGATAAGGGATAGGGAGGGTGCAATGGCGTAACGACACAACAATAGGCCCGTAAACAACATTATCTGGGTGGACCCCATATGAGGTACAACAGAAAGAACGCGTTTAATTTGGGAAGTTTATTCCGTTCTTCCAGCAGCTCTTGTTTGCTTTTTCTTTTCTGGAATCCGCATAAGTACCTCTTTTTGGTATCCATCGTACACGTACACATTGTACGTAACGGTTATGGTTTTAATCTACACTCTGGATTACTCATAATTCCAAGTCATATTGTAAAAAATAAAATACTCAAATACATTGTTCTTTCAAGATCTTAATTGCGGTTTGAAAGATATTATATGAGTATATTTTTTTCCAACTGTCTAATGAACTATAAACATGTATTAACATGCTGTTTGGGTCGTGTTTAAATGGCTCACCATCATGTTGAAATCTGGCATGTGTTGGGGTATAAATAAGGTCCGGTCAGTCAATCTAGTATCAGGTGGGTTTAAGTTGAATTTTTCGCACCATTACATCTCCAAAGATATGTCCTAGTCCACAACTGTAAAGGGGGCCAACCAGGTGTTACTGATGGGGCCCCTAAGAGGTCGGGGGACCCTAAGCACCTGCAGTCTCTGCTTACCGATAGTTACGCCATTGGGAGGGTGTCTGAGAAAAGATTAGTATGGCAGAGTGTAAAGGAACTAATGAGGTATTTAATAATGCTAACTTTTTTAAATCAGTAAAACTTGAGTTTAATTTAATATAAAAGAAGGAGGAAAAGTGGTTGTTTACCTTTAGGTTATTAGAATATGTAGTTTGGAGGTTAATGTTGCATTTATTTTCATTGCGTAATGTTTTTCTTTTGATATGACATGTCTTTACCAAAGTTTGCTGGTTTCTCTGTTTGTTTTCCAAACCTTTCTCTACCTAGGGACAGATGTTCTGTGGTCCAATGATCTGGAACCCCAGACTGGGATTTCCATATGAGGTTTTTCTTCCAGGGTGGTTCCAATTTTTTGGACTTGATAAAAAAAATAAAACAGACCCCACAAAAGCAGGGAAAGAGAAATGTGCTGAACACATGGTTTGTGAAGCCTGTGGACCTTATGCTGCAGAGTATTTCCATGTGCTTTAACACATCGATGCTGGCGGGTTATTATAGTGATTACCAGGCTAGCTGAAAGCCTTGGAAAAGGCCTGGGATAATAAGTTAATAAAAAATAAGTAAGTGTGTGTCGGTTTGTACCAATTAAGATTTTAAATTGTGTTGTAAGTCAAGCAACACTAAGATGAAAGATGGCCATGAATTTAAAGGCAAGTATTTAATAGTTATTATTAACTTACAAAATTAAATATTTAATCATCTATTTAGGAATATATACTTCTTAATTTGATGCATGTTTTGCAAGTAACATTGAAATTCTCACAAGTCACAAATAAAATATCTTTATTTTTTCATGTGTTTTATATTTGGCACTTTTATCTTTCCCTAAGACTCCAGTTGCATTCACTCCTATTTTTTAGACTTATGTGTTTAAATTTGAATGATGAGTAAGCAGCCAAACCATTTGGTTTGCATGGGAGGTGGGGCACAGCTACTTCCCCAATATGGCTATGGTAAACTGAAAGACAATGATAAAAGGATAATATGCTTACATACCTTAAATACCAAGAATACCAAGCCTATGTGTAGTATTTCATTTTCTTTTTTGTAAAAAAAACAAACAAACAAACAAAAAAAACAACAACAACAACAAAAAAAAAAGCTCCTAGCTACAGTATAAGCAGCTGGTTTTGGGGCCTCCCTGTTCTCTGGGTCCAGGTTGTCCCCTCTGTTCGCGGGTGTGGTGATTTATGATTTAATCTTGAATGGTTAATGTGGCCTTGTCTCTAAAAGTAACTCCATGACGTCTCAATTTACTGGGCCAAAGGCGTCTGCTTTTAAATTCCAAAACAAGGAGGGAAAGGGTACCAGTAGCTTCCAGGCACACTAAATCTGAAAATTACAGGTCTAGCACCTCTAGTGGCTAAAAGTTATACAGCTCTGCTTCAATTTGAGAAATACTCAGAAATGTATCACTCCTTTACATTTGGTATGAAATGTATTCACTGAAGTTAAACCAAACACATACATTTTTATATACAAAGACACATTTAGTAATAAGTGGTGTAATAAATTAGGACACCATTACAGACATCCCAAGTTCCAAAAACTAATTTCAGGAAGATGCTTATTAATTTAATCTAGTTTTATGCTGTATTAAAATAACCTCGGAACTGGGCAGTTTAGCATGGAGGGACCTCATTTTAAAGTTGATCGATTTCCCTTATCCAACTTGTGGAAGCTTGTGTTCTCTACTGTCTTCATATAACAGCTATAAGAAAGAGAAAAAAACTGCAGGTCTACTATGTGGTATTTAAGGATATTAATAGTGTGAAAGTATATTGTCTTTTAAACACTAAAACCTAGCATGGGAACGGCTGACAATGTTACAAAGAAGTGCTACAGTGAAAGAAAGTGTAGGAAATGTTGATGTAAGTAGCAGCAATCTTAGACTTTGACTGTTATTATGTTTACACAAGTTTAAAACAAAAATAAATATTGTTTGGAACAGCTCTCTAGACAATTTCATCTTTTTAAAAGTGCAGCCTTGGAAAAAAAAGAATATATATATATATATATAAATAACAGTAATATAAACATACGACTGTAAATTTATAGTTCTAACATTTTTTCTTTTTCAATCTTGAACTTGGAACTCAGAAAAGGTAATGTTGACTTGATTTTACACAGGATTTTGACTTTCAAGGATGTCCCAGTTGAAATATTCTCCTTAAAGGTCAGACTCCATAACTATGGAGTAAAAATGGATAGCGCCATTGGTGTTCGATTTTATTTCTCTTTTCTCTCTAAGACAAGGAGATAATTTTAATCTTAGCATTCCTAGTAAAAAATTGTACTGGGCAATAACCTTAATGGCCTGTACTTATATAATACTTTAACAAGTCAGGTAACTTGACCAAAGTGCTTTACACTACATTCAGTCATTCACGCACACACTCATGGTGGCAGGCTACATTGTAGCCACAGCTGCCCTGGGGCTCACTGACAGAAGCAGGGCTGCCGTACACTGGCGCCACTGGGCCCTCTGACCACCATCAGTAGACAATGCAGGTGAAGTGTCTTGCCCAAGGACACAACGGCACTGAAAGTCGGACGCGGGGCTTGAACCGTCAATCCTTCGATTTCAGGCTCCTACATGCGACACCACTGTCACCCTTGACCTACTGTAGGCAGAGGATATCCTGGAATGCTTCTTTTAGTTATAAAGTTTAAATTTGAAACTCATATGTCCATATAGACATATTGCAGAAAACCTGGTATGTGTGTTTGATTTAATCAAGAAAGCAACAGGACGTCTTATTCAATAGGATGAAAACGATTGTAGTCTCTTTCGGACTATACAGCGAAGCACTTTCAAATCATCAATAGAAAGAACCTGCTGTAGGTCCAATGAAGACTTATTAGAGAGTATTTTATAAAGACTTCTTTTTGCATTTCATGCTGTGCTCTTGGACCAAATTTCTCTGTGGTCAGTTTAGGGCCGGTTGGAGGACTTTTTGAATGTTTTCCAATTCTAGACTATTTCACTCTATGACCCTATGTACTCATAAACTGAAGCAATCTCTTTTCAAAGGGCCAAGAAGTCTGCTACTAGGATCCGCTGAAAAATTTTACTCTGAATCACATCTGCAGGTAATTTTAGACATTTTATCCAACAATAAAAAAAATTTAATTAACATTTTATATTCTTTTTTTAAAGGTTGTCTTTAGTCTTAAAAAGGGATATAATCCATATGAACAAATATTCTATGAAAAAAACAGGGCTTCATAGAATATTTTTCACATGACCACTGCATATGAACACATGCTGCTGTTTTTCCTCAAAATGATTGTGCTCCATATTACTATTCATGTCTGTAAAATCAATTATCTCTATTACTGGTTTTATTCATTATTGCCTTTACATACCATCAATAGGCATTTGGCACCAGTGATCAACTTTCATACATTCATTTAAATCTGAAAATGCAACCAGAACAGAGCTTGACTGTTTCTCCAACAGCATTTTTACTGGCAGAGTGGAAAATAAGCTTGTGTCTTGTGTCATATAATAAACTTCACCCTGAATTAAAAGACAAGAGTGCAACTCAACCACATGACAGATAAACTTGTTGGCTTTTAAATTGATTTATCATGACAATGACAGCCATTTTTTCATATAGGGCTCTGAATGCTTTTTATGTTGTTGATCTAGCTGTTGTGATTGGGAAAGATCTCTGAAGAGCACGCAGCTGAACAACAACGTCTTTCACAGGGGAAAGGACGTTTGTCTGCTGGCGCCGAGGGCAACAGGCTGCACAAGGCCACAAATTAGTGGACCGCCTTCCTGTTCCTCAGTCTGGTTTAATGAGAATCAGATGGCTTCTCTTCTCACCAAAATAAATTAGTTAATGGTGCATGCATCCATGCTACGGTAGATACATAGAGCTTATGTTTGAAGGCAATCTTTTAGGGTATACCCTCACCTTGATTTAGTTTTTTTGACTGTATGTTGTCAGATAATCTCAAAAAGTATGCTTGGGTGCCTCTTGGTCAGTGGAAAGGACTGATTCCAGCTCCTTCCCCCGACCAAATGTTATGTTCCCATGTATGTGTGTATGTATGTATATATATATATATATATATATATATATATATATATATATATATATATATATATATATATATATATATATATATATATATATATATATATATA
>NW_015150640.1:689822-693553 GCF_000732505.1 Cyprinodon variegatus | reverse complement strand
ATATATATATATATATATATATATATATATATTACCGCACAATGACCTCCACAATGCATGGCTGTGGGTTCAGTGTATATCATGCTGAAAACACATGCCTACCTGCTTTTTTTTTGTTTGCATCCAAATAACTCATTATTTTTACCATCTATCCGTCTAACATCCTTCCAGAAACTTTTTTACAGGAAGTATTTAGCTTTTTAATGTTGGCAACTGCAAACCACTATCTAAGTGAAGGATGTTGACTTTCCAGCCAAGATCCTTCTCTCAGACGTTGTTGATGCTAATAGCCTCACTAAAGGCAGAACTCTTTTGAGTTAGGTGGTAAAAACTTGGACATAGCTGAGCGTGCAAACTGGGAAATGGTCCTAAAGATACATTAAACCGGTTTTGGGATGAATGCGCAAGTGGATATTAAAGCCAAGGCTCAGTCTTTTTGATAAATGTTCCAGCCTGCAAACAGAGCAGTTAAAATAAATAATTAAAAGAGCAACATGAATACCCCTTTCCTGCTTATTATGGATATGGATGGATATGGATTCAAACCTTTCAATCATGCTAGTTGATTAAGGCTGGAGCCAAGTAGTAAAGATATAAACTGTTATTTGTTATTTGATAAAAAATCAAACAAATCAGCAATTTAAATATTGCGACAACACAAGAATATATGGGCATCTAACACAAGGAAGCACACAGTGGCATTCAGAATAATGTAGTATCAGGACATAGAACAAAGAAACAGAAGAATCCAACAGTGAGTAGTGCAAAGCAAAGCATTTAAATCTTTGGGATGTGTGGAGAAAAGCGCAGAGAGCAGTTGGAAGTAATCAACTGAATAATGAGGAACAACTGAGACACGAGGAAAGCAGAGGAGCTGAGGGGAAAGGCTAATTATTACAGATTAGCTAAACAGAGAATAAAAGGGAGACATCTAACAGGAATTGTACAGAAGTAACAATGGGTGATGAACTTAATGCTAACATCTAACAGATAATATTGTTAACACAAAACAAAAATAAACATGGAAATGGCAAAACCCTAACATCCCAGTAGCATAACACTTTCACTTTCCTAAGATTAAAGCTGTTCCAATTCTTTTTGTTTAAGGGAACATTAGTTACTATGCAGTTATGATCACAAAACCAGAGGACCCCAGGGTGCCTGCTGTGTTCCTATATTTAATACAGGTTTCTTATTTTTTTATGTCTGTTTGCTGCTCTAAACACAGTTTTTATTTAATTCCCTGCCTCCATTACTATTTATAAAGTACCTCCTTTAATAAACTCCTTTTTATGTTAGCGTTGCTCCTTTCTGTATTTGTTTAATGATTCATGCTGATACATGTTTCTTATTGGAATATTTTTTCTGATATCTTTTAGAAATACAAGCATTCCATTTCAGCTTATCTCTGGATATTTACGGTTTTAATAGCTATTTATATTAAAGGCTATTTAGTGGGATTATAGAATGGATTAAAACAAACTTGCACAAAAGACATGATAAAAAATAATCAAAGAAATTTGTTACTATAAAAAAATGTCATATTACCTGCCAGAGGTTGTAAGAAAATCTCTCCCATCGGATGTATAAATGAAACACCATTCTGTCCATCGGCTGTGAGATCATCTGTCAGCGCAGCGTCGCCTCCTGTGAGAAATTAGGTTTAGCTCATATGTGACCATTAGATTTCAAACATAAGTTTAGAATAACATTAGATCAAAAGGTTCAATTTTCTTCACAAAGCGACCAAAATACATGTTACGTAGGTTTCCATTTCACAGCTAATAACCAGAAATCCAATGACCTGGCTTGTAAATTAGTCCCAGCTCTTGCTGTTTAAATATCACTAAATTTAACATTGTGCTGGTCAAATTTTCTCACAACCACATCAACATTTTCACCTCTAGATTCTTTGCACATCAGACACTCAGTTACTCCCATCAGATTTATTTCAATCTCCTACTTTGCTTTGCAAAAGAGTTTAAACTTTGCTGCATTTAGAAAAAAAAAAGAAAACAGAACATATTTGTGACATGGAAGTACCATGACTTTTTTGGAAATATTCTCAGCCCCTTTTACCCTGCTTACCTAAATAAAGCCCAACTGAGTCTAGCAGAGCATCATTTAAATATTCTTTGAGAACATCAGAGGACAAAAAGCCTCATTAAGACAAGGAACACAGCCGACGGTTTCAGGGAACAAGTGGTAAAGAACATCCGCTCTGGTTACCTTATAGACCTTCATAAGCTTGAAACGCCTCATAGAGTGATGCTATCTATCATCTGAAAATAGGAGGAGCATGGCATGACTGTTAAACCATTTTAAACATCCATCTGATACTGAGAACCCATGGCAGTACTTAAAAGAATTACATTCAAAGATGTTTCCCATCTAATTTAACTTTAACTGAGCTGTTTTGCAGAGAAAAAAGAGCAAATGTTTCGCCTCCAGATTTATAAAGCTTGTTAAAGCATTACAAAACAATCTAAAGTTTTAAGTGCAGCAAAAGGCGGTTCTACAAAGGCTTTGTAGCAGGGAGCTGAATATAAATAGATACCACACCTTTCCAGCTGTTATTTGTTAAAAAAAAGGTCTCTGCTCCATCAAAATAAGCAAAATACTTTATCTTTAACTAATACTAGTATTAATAATAGTATTGAGTGATTTTTCTCTGCTGTGAAATAATAACTTTTTATATAATGTAATTGAGATTATCTGCTACAAATTTTGAAAAATAAGTTTTCCTCTTTTTTAAACCATGTGACTAAAATACTTCACAGACAAAAACCAAAAAAGGAGCCAGAGATTCAAAAAAAGAATCAATACTAAATGTTTCTTCTTTAATTTTAAAATTAGGGAGAAATCCAAAATAAAAACCAACAAATAGTTATTTTTTTTAAGTACATACTGCTCACCTCTGTATCCTCCTCCACCACCTCCTGCCGTGCAGGCTCCACCTCCACCTCCGAACCCGCCAAAGGTCGACCAGCTGAGCTTATGTAGAGCCAGGGGGCATGAAGATCCCCCCATAGCACCTTCCACCAGAGACCTGCCGGCGCTCAGATTAGGACTGTGGCTGTCCTTCCAACCGCCACCTCCACCTTTCAGAAGAAGAAAAGCCCACGATTCAGAGCACCACCAAGATCGTATGCCCCATCAATTGGCCATCTTTGTTTCTACGTCAATGATCAGGCATTCCACATCAGCAATGGAGGCAATCAGAGAGTAAAGGGCTCCTTTCATACTGTCAGTCTGTTAAATCAGGAATCAGCTCCATTGTCCTTTGCAGGATAATTATATAAATTTGTCATAAAAGGAAATATTTCCTATAAAGGAAGGCTTTTAATGCATGTGGGAAGAACTAAGGCCAGATGCGAGCATAAAATATCGACGCAGAATTTGATTTTTACTCCGCTTATTTATTTGGTCTTTCTTCTTGTTCATGTTTGACCTTAAGGGAACACAAGAATGCCACAGCAAAGCTTCTGGCAGAATTTATTAACAGGAAGGCAAAATTGTCCTCAGGTCACACACTCAAAGACAGATTACTGAAGCAAACATTATTAAAATGAGGCTTTTAAAATCATATTTAAAAACATGAGTTTGAAAATTTCTGGTGTGGTAATCCAAAAAGATACAAGTTAGATTCAAGCCAAAAAAAAAAAAAAAAACTTATTTCTTTATATATATATATATATATATATATATATATATATATATATATATATATA